>NC_056732.1:139096832-139214332 GCF_019279795.1 Protopterus annectens
GATGAGTAAGACACTCCCTGCATTGTCCAATTGTATTATTGCAATGTTGTTTTTTTTTTTAAAAAAAGCTTGTTTGTGTAGGGCTTCGCAGAGAGCAACAATGCTAAGTGGTGCCAAGACACCTGCCAGATATCAAAAAATAGAAACCGGATGCATTTAATTATTTACTTAAATATCATGTTTAAGTGTAGCTGAGCTGGTTTGCACGGTGCTGCACAATGGTTAGCAGTGCTTATAGGTAACTCAGACATATATGTAAAGGTATAGCAAAATTCCACATATCCACATAACTAAATGGGTAGAGTTAGGGCCTCATGTTCAGTGGGTTCAGGGTTTGAATACATGGAAGAGAAAATAAGCATTAATTTTCAAAATACAAATCATGCCAATTATTTTAAATTATGGCCCCCTTCACTCCGCTAAGCTGTTCTAAGACATGCTAAGACCTGCTAAGCACAGCATAAACACGATAATGGCTGAAAATGTTTGTGCACTGCCCTACTCTGTTTGGCTGGTTTGTGCACTGCTAAGCATACAGTTCTGAGGGTTTTTGCACTGATTAGCTCAGCTGTGCTGGTTTGCATGCTAAGTGATACAACACTTTTTTAAATGTTGTTCAATGGCATGTAAGAGTGGGAAAACAGCCTACATTAAACCAATAGGTGGGAATATAGCAGAATCCATTGGAGTACTGACTCTGAAGGATACTATGGCAGTCGTTGGTGAGGGATCACACTTTCAGGTGCAGTGTTGGGGCACTCTGGAGGCCAGGGTCATGGTTAGATTCCTAGTAAAAAAACATGACAACTGGCTGCTACAGGGAGGCTTCCAGGTCTCAGAGTGTAAGGTGGAGGCCTCTGGCCAGCTGGCAAGGGAACTCACCAGTGCTACTGGTATCCCCCACACAGGTGAGAAGTGTTGTCACCACCATAATGACCTGAAGAGACAAAAAGGGGATCTCTTGGACACCTGGGTCCAAGAAGCTCGGGCAGGGAATGCCCCACAAGTATGTAAGTGCTTTTACATCTGTTTCACCAATATCTAATCTGAATGTCTGCTAAATTGGTATGCATAATGGTCTGCTTCTCTCTCAATAACTGCATAGGAGGGGGCTTGCAACATCGAGGCACATGCTGGGCACTTGGCCAGGTTGCACCATAAGTGTGGTGAGTACAGATGTATTATGCTAACTGTAGTGAAATAAGCAAAACAGAGTAAAGCATTAACTGCAATAAAGTATATACAGTAACGTTTGTATTGCAATAAATGTGGACTTAAAGCTGTAGTGCAATAAATGAATAATGCCAACTGTAGTGCAATAAAAACATGAAACAATACCATTAATTGCATTAAAGTATATACAATAAAGTCTGTAGTGCAATAACTGTGGAAGTAGAGCTGTACTGCAAGACCTGAATAATGACAACTGTTGTCTAATAAAAACTGGAAACTATACCAGAAACTGCATTAACATATATACAATAAAGTCTGTAGGTGTAATACGTGTGGAATTGGAGATGTTTTTCAAGAAATGAATAGTGCCAACTGTTTTGCAATAACACATGAACCAATACCAATAACACCAAGGTGAATTGTGTACAGCAAGATTATCTTGTTTTAACCATTGCAGTACAACTGTATGCATTCAGGCTGCAAGAGAAGGTGCTGCAGTCAAGAATAATACTGTAATAGCTGTAGAATGCAAATATAATGGCTGCCAGATGTATTGTTTAACACATACAGTAATGGTCAGGGTTGTTTCTAGGCCAATATTGTTCACATAATGCTCTGTCATCCACAAACAGCAGGTAAGCAAGGTATATGGGTAATGTAGCACACTCCATTATCTGATATTGTATGTTGACTTCACAGATATTTCAAACCAATAATATATTGTGTACACTTGCATTCTGTATACTAATGTATAGATTACCTACTATGTCTGTCATGCTTGTATTTCACACATGTGTGTTCTACTGTCACTGCAGTCTAGTATAAAGCTGTAGTACTACTACCAGGTCATATATTGGTTCCAGGTGAGCCCTAGGCAAATATCAGTCAATTAGTACTCAGCAGTGACTCAGTAGCTCAGTTTGTTAAATGCTCTGTCTGTAGTGCATTTTGCCACACACAGACCAGTGTTCGAATCCAGTGCTATTAGTACTAAATATTACAGTATCACTCATGTAGTGTTTACATATTCTCTCTCCACAGGAACTACAGGTAAATGGGTGAGGTAACCCATATTATGAGTAAATAATTGTGTGTTTAGATGTCACAGACTTTTAAAAACATTAGCAAAAATGTGAAAATACAGCATAATATAAAGGAAATAAATATAATAATAATAAAATAAAATGAAACAAATAAAATGTGTAATCTTGTTATGGCTGTATGCCTGGAGTGTCTGTTAAAACTTGATGCAGCCAATTCATACATTCCATGCAAATATCCTCTGCAGTCACTGCTATTGGGTTCTATTCCCATGCCTGCCAAGCAAGGCATGATAGTTGTTTAGTTTCCGTACTGTACACATACATGTCTGTTAAGTGTCACACTGTCACGTAATGTAATTAGTAGTGTGTAATCCATCTGTCACAGAATTGCCATCAAAATGATTACCTAAATTGCAAAGTATCACTACATCAGCTCACAGTATACCTTGATAGTTATATAGGTCCACCTGATGTGCAAGTGTTCTGTGTAGTTGTGTACCTACAGTTATTACTGCTTGGCCCATACTGTCCCATGCGAATAGCTTGAGAGATATGTACATGCCACAGCAGCTATAGGGGACTTGTACCCATAAAGAAAGGACAGACCTGTAGAATAGACAGTAGTACTGTTGTCAAGTAAATAGCTACTATACTAGTACTAATGGACTGTTTTCCTCTCTCTCCCCACCCCTTATCTTCATTTATTTTTTATTGTTATCCATTGGTTATTGTTTACTATTAACATATGTTGTTAAATGAATTGTATTTTGGGGCATGTGTATTATTATTATTGTAGTGTATTATAATGGTTGCATATTAACATATTTTATTGAATTACCTATTTTGTTGGCCTTATGCTATAACTATTAATGGCATGCTGTTAACATACTGACTGTTCTGTCATTTATTGTGTTTCACATAATATGCATTGATATGTAATTGGGTTACTTCCACTGTTCTGGCATGCTGTTATTACTAACAATGTTTGTTCATAACTAACCTATACTTATTGCTATACCTCCATCACCACAGCACATCAGAGTAGGCCAGATCCCAGTGATCTGCCTACATTGCCTCAACTGGCCATGGCACTGTGTTCTAGCACATCTGGGACCCAGGCCAGTGGTGCCCCCTTCATTGCTCCTGCACCACTTGTGGTGTCGGGTGGAACCACCTCAGGGGATGTGGGCTGGCCTCCCCCTGGAAGCAGTTGTGGAGGGGCTGCAGTAACCCAACAGCAACTGCCAGTCATGGTGTGCAGGATCATTCATCTGACCTATGAATGTTGCCTGTGCCAGATTGAGAGCACACTGGTCAACCTAGTGGGGCAGGCTGGCCCTGGTGCCCAGCCTTCAGCACAGCCACCATCAGAGCAGTGAAGGAGCAGCATTGACTGCTGCCCCATGGGTGGGGACATGAATCATGCTGCTGCTGTCTGGAGGCACATGTGTCTCACAGTCCACAAAACCCACCTCATCCAAGGTGTTTACTCCCTCATGTTTCACACACTGCCCCTGTCTGCTGCATTGTTCATCTTGTCTGTCTACTAACACATCCTCTCCTACTCAACTTACCTCCTCACATGTACCTATGTCCCTTCCCCAACATTCCATTCTCTCCTTATTAAAAAAAAGGCTCCTGTCCCACAGAAAATATATTGCCCCATACATAGCTCTCCATTTCTCACACATGTCCACTGGACACAACCAATTTGGTCCAATTGGCTTGACAACACATTTATGTTGTCCTCACCCCTCACTCTGGGATTGAGAGTCCAAATTCATCTCCAAAACCTGTCCAAATTGCCAAAGATTCCAAAGACAACCACAAGACATTCTATAGTTATGTCAATAATCTAAATGGCAATGCTCAGATATGCTCTGAGCTACAACAGAATGGCATTAATTATACTGATCCCAAGGATATTGCCAATATCCTGGCAGATCGATTTAGTGCCAACTTCACCCCCCTCTCACCCTTAAAGGGCTCATCTCAATACCTAAAGATTGCCAAATTACGATAATCATGGCCACACAGGCAGAAACCGCACTCTCCAAAGTTAAGAATACAGCATCCATGGGACCAGATGACATCCCGGGCTGAGTACTACATGAACTACCAAATGAACTGGCAACTCACCTAAGTGTCATGTTTAATCGTAGCCTCGCCTCTGGCTTCATACCCATTGAGTGTCGCACAGCTACAGTTATCCCACTCCACAAGGGGGATCCAACTTGAATCCCGGGAACTACCGTCCCATCAGTCTGATGAGCCTGATCTGCAAAGGCATGGAACGCATTATCATGGAACTTATAAACAAAGACATAGGCAACCTTCAAACACTGGACCCCACCCAGTTTGGGTTCATGAAGGGCCGATCTTTTCTCCTGAATCTGATTGACTTCTTTGGATCAGTCTCCAGAGCTGTGGACAATGGTAAGGCAGTCCTTACAGCCTATCTGGACCTCACCGAGGCCTTTGACACCATCCCCTACTCTGAAATCATAGATAAACTTACTAAGCTGGGCATAAATCCCTACGTCACTCAATGGGTTGACAACTGGCTTACTGACAGAACCCAGACTGTAAAAGTAGCTGACGCCAAATCCAGCTCCAGACAAGTGGAGTACCTCAGGGTTCAGTCCGGGGACCACTCTTGTTTGCCATCTACTTCTCTGAAGTACAGGCCAACACTAAGGGACTCTGGCTAACAAAGTTCACAGATGACTGCAAACTGGGAGCCATTATTGAATCCCCAAATGATGTGGATATTCTACAAAAGGGCCTTACAGAAATAGATGCTTGGCTGCAGAGTCATGGGCTCAAGCTTAATGCCAAGAAATGTATAGTTATCCCCTTTGGGAAAAACCATATACTCATGAATTACCACATAGGTGGCAGCACACTAAACACCGAAAGTGTGATGAGAGACTTAGGGACACAGGTGGACAGTGGTCTCACCTTTGATAACCACATTACCACAACAGTCAGGAAATCCTTCAGTGTGGCACACCTCATCACTAAAGGATTTTCACCCAGAAAAAAGGAGGCTGTTGTCCTACTGTACTCATCCCTCATTAGACCCATTATAGAGTACAATGCTCCATTAGGTATGTACATCAAAAGACATCTGAAACAGCTGGATAGGCCGCAGAAATACCTCACTAAAAAAATCACAAGCCTAAAGCAGATGCCCTATGCTGACCATCTAAAAAAACTCCAGCTATACTCTGTGGCATATCGTCTACTCAGAGGCAATCTCTGCTTAACATACAAGGCCATGTCAAACCCTGAGCTGTTGGACATGCTCCACTTAAAGAAATCCCAATCCCTCAAAGTCACACGCTCTAGGTATCTAAACCTTGTCATCACAATGAACAAAACATGCTGGAGAGATAGGTTCCTGACCCAGAGACTTCCCATACTCTGGAATAGACTGCCCATACATGTCAAGCAGAGTGCCTCCTTGGCCCTCTTCAAAAGGAACCATGACGATTGGATGGGAGATAGGAAATTCATCCTGGGGATCATGTCAGTCGCCCTGCTAGACAGGGGTCCATGGAAGTAAATATTGTGGGAAGAAATACCTAGGGAATTGTTATGGCTATGCTTATATAGCCCCTAGGGCAAATAGCCTAGTTCCAACCTATGAACTTATGAACCTATAAAATGCACAGCTATTGCTGTGCAAGAAATGGATGGCTATGGTTCTTCCTACACCCTTCCTGCACATCCCTACCTGCCTTACACTATGTTTCCCTCTGCTTGCCCCTATTTAATCACTTTCCAATCACCCCCTTTTTCTTTTCTTTATATTTTGTTAGTGAAGGTTTGCATGGTGTGGTGCAGGGTGCTGCTTTGCTTAGCTTAAATGAGCTTTAATAATTATATGTGTTAATTACAGTGTTAATCACATGTAGAAAGTAAACACCTCTGCCAAGTCTTGAACCTGGGCCCTACATAATTATAGCACACTGTATCAACCTATCATGCTACAGAGATCTTAGGTTAAACAGAAGTTTCCAGCAAAACATATTGATTTCTACCTACAGTCATTAAGCATGTAACTGAAATAAAAAACTAATGGGAATAATAGGAGTGTACCTTGGACTCTGGTGCAATAATACACCAGTGGATGGCCAAAGACATAATAATGGATGTAAGTGAGGCTTGTGATAGCAGGTATATGTGCCCTTTTATCAGCAACTTGTGGAAAGACACCTGCTAAGGCAGCAATGGTAAAGTACATGTACAACTGGGACCCTGATGCAGAAATACAACCATATAAAGCCATGCACATACTCATGGATGTAAAATGTGTCATACAGCCTGTATATATGCACAACTATCTTGCAAATACAAATGAATTTAAAGTGACTCAATATCTCAGTGTGTTAAATGTCTTGCTTATAGTACATTTTGCCACACACAATCCTGGGTTCAAATCCAGTTTTGTGTTGCAGTTCAATTACATTATTGTGATGACAGCAAGTAATGACTAAATCATGCATTCATAATCCACACAGGTTACTGCTAATTAAAGAATTGCTACCCAGTTTTGGAAGTTAAAAAGCCTGCAGGTAGGGACACACTGCACATATCTGTATAGCCGAACTATATGTTGCCTACTACTCTGGTACTGGCACTGTTGCTTAACAAACGTTACTTAACCACATGCCTCAATCAGACTGTAAAGGGTACACTTACTCTAGCTCTGTCATAATGACAGACCTGACACAGCTACCATACATACACGTACAGCTTGCTGTCCTCCAAAGTGTTCACACTCCCCCTATGTGTTCTAGGTTGCAGCAGCAGCTGCTGCAGCCTGTAGCATACACAGCTGTACGGAAAGGTAGCTGATACAGAACTACCATACTCCCCCAACCCCCCAGAACAAGGAATCAGGACACAGCCATACTTAATGTGGGGGCAAAGACCCAGAGTTAGGGACATATTTTACAGTGTGCTCTTACAAAGATAGTCAGGTGTTAGAATAACAACTATTGCAGTGGAATGCATATTTTGATGGGTATGACTTCTGACACTCAGATGTGTGTATTTCATTACTGACATCAACCCACAATGTTTTGTCAATGATTTGACAGATGACCACAATGTCATGGGACACTGGGCACACATATTAGGTGAAACTGTGGATATACTACATAAATCTCTACAGTTGACAGCTCTGATACCTACACTCTGCTATGCTGTAGTCTCCATGCCTAAGCACTGTTCATCTGAACAGCTAATAAAGGGGTCCAGGTCTGCATGTAGGCCTTATATATTGCACTATGGTAGCATGACATTGGCTAATGATACTGCAATGCAGTTGTTTTGGCTGCAATTAGCATATCAGAGCCAGACTGCTGTATGCTTAGGATTATGGATGCAGGACAGTCTCAGATCTGTGACTGCCTCACCACATTGGGGACACCCTGGATCAGTTCTCTGATGCAGTGGACAGACGGTGGGCTGAGACAGTGTTTGTCCTGGATGGCACATTGTCTGTGCTGGAACATCTGGTTGGAGTTGGGCATTGGACATGTGGATATAGGTCAGCAACACCATCTGTTGAGAGTCCACATGGCCATGTACAGTCATGCTGCCTCCAGCACTACAGAGGGAAGTGTGCTGTCCACACAACAATGTGGCAGGCCATGGGCATGTGGTCCTGGGCAGTCCCATGGGGACACAGCCACAGCAGACAGCAGTCACCATCTGGTACTAGCACCGCATTTGACCTTGGTCATGGTTGTGCCAGCTGGTGGTAGAGCCAAGTTCCCTTGCTCATGGCCAAAGACAGTGAACTGCCCACTCTACCATGTACAGTCCACAGGTGTCCAAAATACACATGTGTAGGGCTAGCACTGGGCTTGACTGTGTACACACACAAACACACACACACACACACACACACTCAAACAACACTGTCACATGCAGGTCACCTACAGACACACACAGCACCTCTCCATGGCCTATCTAACCTGCACCCCTCCTGACTCACATGCATGCTGTCAACTGTTTGGCACAGCCCAGGCCTCTGGCACCCCCACACCACATCTTGTGCATATGATGATACCTGTGCCACATCCCTGCCATCTGTGCCATTGATGTAGGGAAATGCTGCTATGTGTCTGCTGCACAGGGTGTCTATAATACTTGACATGTAGTTGTGTAGTGCAGTATTGTTTTGCCAGTCCACCTGTTGTGGGCCACAACAGGTATTGTATGCTAGCATGTGTCATGACTACACATCACAGCTTGTGTATCTTTGTTGCATGATGTTGGACTAGTGGTAGTGTTACAGAATGACATCTGTGTCATGGACCTGTGTATAGCTTCTCTTCCAGGAGTCTGAGGGGATACAGTATGGTCACATGGTGGCAATACAGTGGCAGAGGATGGCATGGCAGCACAGCAGACTTATGACATCAGCAATGTAAGGCAGTATACATACATGGCTCCCTAGATGCATATGTGGAGATTAGTCTCTCAGGGACATTGGGGCAGTCTGCTTATTCATGCATTCATACTTTGTGATAAGGTTTGCTACTGTTGCTACATGTCACCTGGATTATCATACAAATCTAGAAGATCTGGTGATGGTGTTGACATGTCTACAAATATCCTGTGTCTGGGTCAGACATATTTACACACACGCACACACACACACACACACACACACACACACACACACACACACACACACACACACACACACACACACATTATGATTATGTATAGGAGGGCAGTGCAGGGCCAGCAGCTAGTCACAGGGCCAAAAAGTGCATAACCATTGCACAGGCCATAAGGTCATGTCTGTAGCACTGCACAGGGATATATTTACACACACACACACACACACATACACACACACACACACACACACATACTCGCACAGGGTTGGCTGCTGTGAGTATTGAACCCCTACAGTATAGCTCACAGTACTTATATTATCGCATGTGCCACAGAATTTAGCTGATATTAGATTGTCAGCCAGCACTCTTAAGTTGGATGACATCAGCAGGCCTTGCAGAGGAGGGCAATGTAGAGGCCAGCAGCTAGTCACAGGGCATAAAATGCGTAACCATTGCACAGAGATAGCCCATGGGTTTGTCTGTGGTGCTGCAATGGAATATATTACCAGACACACACAGAGTGGCTGATGTGAGTTTAGAACCCCATACCTATCTAGTATTACACACTCGAGCTCTCAGTACTTATCACTTGCACCACGGAGTTTATGTGATATTGGACTATCAGCCAGTGCTCTTAAGGTGGATGACATCAGCAGGCCTTGTAGAGGAGGGTGATATAAAGGCCAGTAGCTAGTCACAGGGCCATAAAATGCATAACCATTGCACAGAGATAGCCCATATGGACTTATTCATAGTGACCCATGGGGATATGTGGATATATTTACACACACACACACACACACACACACACACACACACACACACACAGTTGGCTGATGTGAGATTAGAACCCCTTCCTATCCAAAATTACACACTACAGCTCGCAGTACTTATCGCATGCACCACAGGTTACATCTGTTGTACATGTGATTGCAGGCACAGTACTTCTGGAGTACGCAAAGTAGCTTTGTGTTAGAATGTGTGGCCTGCAGAGTGCCATTGCTTGGTACTGTTATTGTATCTAGTGTCCTAGGAGTGTGGTACCTGTCACTATCCCTGGTATGTGTCTATAGTTAGCAGTATGGCCATATGTGTCTGGTTGTAGTTAGATAGGCAAACATGTGGCCAGGAACAATATGGCTTGTCCAAGGCATCCGTTGAACTGTCTCTGTCTACAAGGTGACATTCCACAGGCACAGGGGTCTCTTGGTGAGTGAATTATGTACTGTTGCAACCTTGATTTGGTTCCTTTGTGCAACTGTTTTGATGTGCGAGTGCAGATAACCTCAGCATTCTGAGGGCATGTGGGGAAATCCATACATCCCTATATATATATATATATATGTATATGTATATATATATATATATATATATATATATACAGATATATATATATATATATATATATATATATATATATATATATATGTTGCTGTTTGTGTACATTATGTATATGATATATATATATATATATATATATATATATATGTATATACAGGTTTACTATTATAAATTCGGAGTAGCATTGCACGCCTATGAACTATTTGAACTACAGA
This sequence comes from Protopterus annectens, assembly GCF_019279795.1. Classification (NCBI taxonomy): domain Eukaryota; kingdom Metazoa; phylum Chordata; order Ceratodontiformes; family Protopteridae; genus Protopterus; species Protopterus annectens. Next base: position 139,107,249 of record NC_056732.1, read on the forward strand.
TGTTCGAATAGTTCATATGTGTGCCAGCCACGTAATCGAATGGAATATTTGCAAATGGTCTGTGCATTCACAAATATAACGTTCAATTATGTACAGGGATTGTGGTACAGTATGGTAAGGGAAATACATCTCTTTCCTCACTGTAGTGTGATCTCAGAGTTGGAATATATAGTTAGGGGGGTTGTGGGGGGTGCAGGAGGGCTTGCCCCCTGCATAAAAGGGATGGTAGGTTTCCTAGTTAGGGAGTTACGGGAAGGGTGGGATTGCTGTTAAGTGCCGAAAATGTCGTGTTTGACATTTTTGGCATTAACAGCTGTTTTTCGACATTAGGGCCGTTAGGTGATGTGTACTTTCAGCAAAACACTTCGCTCATAAGTACCTGTTTTCTTTTAACTTTCGAGATTTTAATAGTAAACTACATATATATATATATATATATATATATATATATATATATACGTATCGGTATTATATGTATATGAGGTACATACTGATAGATACACTACCCATGTGGGAGGGGGATAGAGTCAGACAGATATGTAGAGGTAGCTGTCTGTATGTGTCCAGATGTATTTCCACATAGCAGGTCTTTGTGAGGACGAGGCAACAGAAGTGCACTCAAGTTAGCTAAGTGTGCAAGGTGACTCCAGGCCAGAGCTACCTGCACTCCAGGCTGGGATTTTATGTGCTACATACATTGGCAGCTGCACCTTTTTTCCACAGAACAACACTTCCCTGACATTGTCCATGGCACTCCTTGGTTGTGTGCTGTAATTATTATGTGACTGTGGTACATGATGGAACACCACATAAAGGGTGACAATCTGCATACCTCTAATTGTACATGTTTTTTCATAATGTCCAGCATTTCACTCTATATGTCTGACCTGTTCCTCATACATTTGTGGTGTTCCAGTAAAATGTTGTATAAGGTAATCAGTAACTACAGTCAAACAATTGAGTATTTTTATTTCCTTCAGATATTCTGTACTGATGCAACCTGCTTTTATACTAGCAACCTTCTAGGTGGATTAGAGCATCTGAGTGTCTGTCTCTAGTTTTTGCCTTTGTCCCCCCATTCTCTCTGGCTTTGTCCAGTTTTCATGGAGTAACAGAGTGAGGGGTATGACAGTCTGTTTGGGCATCACCATCCGACTACCTCAAATGCAAAATATGTGGCTACTGTCAGATTCAAACCATCAGCACCATCACCCCATGCTAATTTCCGTAGTCTACTGAGCCACACAGGCTGCCAGACAGGGATGTGTTATTCATCACACAATCAACAACATACAGACATACATTGTCACCCCTGCGTTACGTGAGAAATAGAATGCGTGGCCAGGTTCTACGTCGCAGCCCTGGAATTGGGTGGTTTGCTGATATATCATTGCAGATATACTGCTACAGTAATTGTATGGGTACACTGATGAGTTGAGGTGGGGGACAACCAACCTATGCTCTGCTGGCATACACAGTTGTGCAACTGTTGTGATACCCCACTGTTAGCCATCCCCCTTGAATATTGCAGTGGACTTTTCAGCCATGTGGTCTAGTGCATATTATGAAGCACATACTATTGGACAGAGTACCTGTTGTCCCAAGTGGCTGTTGGATCTTACCAAGTAGCCTAGTAGCCCACTATAGTACCCTGCATACATGAGGCAAGTCCATAAATATGCTACTATATTCTAGGACCCCTTACAAGTGGTGAATGGGTGTGTGACCTACCTTGCAACTGCAGCAGTTGTTAGTTCGAGGCTGACTCTGTCTGATGCAAGCAATACACAGCCAATACATGGTTAGGTACAGGTTGTGTGGGCTGGCTGGCATCATTTTTACTAATATGTATGTGAGTCGGAGTAAGGTGTCAGTCCCTAGGGCCCTGGGTTGTTAGTGCATGTGCTATGCGTTGTGTCTTGGCCAAGGCTAGGGTATACTGGGCATGCCTACGTCTGCCTACACGGACATACTCAGGGGTTTCCTCCCTGGAGTTCCCATGTGGGTGTGGCTGCAGTGACTAGGCACTGGTGGGGGACTGTGTTTCCTTTCCCTTTGCTGATTCTGCTGCAGCTGTTTCCTCAGGATCATATTATGTCAAATGGCACATGCTGTGAACATGTGTGCACATGTGACTGGAGAGTACTGCAGAGCTCCACCAGATATATCAAGGCACTGGAACTGTGACTCCAACAGCCCAAACACATGCTCTATCATGTTCCTAGTTTGAGCATGTACTTGCATTTTTCAATGGGTGTCATCATCCGGGGTTCCAGTGCATAGCCAACGACCCCCAGTAAATGGACCTGTGGAATGTCCACCCTAGAAAACATCTGGTACAGCTCTGATGCATGCCAGATATGAGAGTTGTGATAACTGCCAGGGCTGCCAGCACACACATTCATGATAATGCCCTGGACACTGCACTTGACCTGGCAGTTGATGGAGTGGTAAACCTTGCGGTTGATGTAGATTCTACCCTCCTCACCGGGTGGTACTTGATGTGTATATGAGTGCAATCTATGGCACCCAATACCTCAGGGTAGTGTGCTACACGGTAGAAGTGTTGCATACTGCTGGCCCTCTCCTCAAAGGTGAGGGGAAAATATATGTGTTCACTGGCATGTGGTAGCATGGCATCCAGGAACTGGTGGAGTACTCTCGATGCTGATACCTGTGAGTCCCTCATCATGTCCTCAGCTGGTCTTTGGAATATACCTATAGCTAGTAGCCTAAAAACTACACTATTTATGTACACTGTATCAGTACATAGCCTGTCACCAACAATATCGCTCCCTTGTTAGTGAGACTTGGACATGAGCACCAACATATGTTTTTCTTTGGAGGGGGGGTCAAATCCAGCTCTCTACATATGTAGGTAGTTAGTATTTTAATTTTAACATTTTAGCATTTTGGCATTGTAAATTCAGTATTATAACTTCAGTGTATTGCTCTTCAGTAAGTGGACATGAAGCCATATATTGCATGAAAAATAATAACAATGATTTTATGGCTTGTTTTCTTTTATCTTGCTGTAATGGGCACCCATGTCACTTTGTAATGATAATAGGTGATGCTGCCAATGGCACCAAAAAAGGACAAGAAAAAGAATGCATCTTACGAGAGCAATGAGTAGTCCAAACCCTAATTGTACTACTTCAGCTTGTCCTCAAGATGGTCTGATGCTCTTAAATAGTCTGAGCACATAATGAGAGGGTGAGAGTCCTGTACTCTTTTCAGGCTGTCTCAATAATGTTATCACTATGGAGCATGGAAAACAGCTTACTTAGAGAAAGTTGTTAGAACTCATCACAAATCAGTGCATTTTAAGAAAGTTGATGCTGCGTTTCCTCTGCAGTGAATTTACCAGCTTTGGTGTTTCAGAATCATTTGAACATTCATGAGAGTTTTAATGAGACAACAGTATCTGCTGCAGGCATTATCTCCTGATATGTCCCATCTGATGTAGGCATGTATCAAACAGAAATTCAAATAATAACACAGACAAGGAGATGACAGTGCTGGGAGAAATTGACTGCAAAGTAACCAAAATGACACTTTACTTTACTTCCCCCCTCTTGGAAGTTAATGACAACTAGTGAGAGAACTCATGTTTCCTAGAAGAGTGATCTTGCTTTGCGTTAGGATGTCAGAATGTTGATATGAAACCATTCACTGATATTGCCTAGGCTGTTTAGCACCATGTAATGCTCCGATGACAGTTTTACATTGATTGCCACCTTGTCCTTCATGACCCCCATGTCTGCACCTGTCCACAGCAGGCTTCCATTTCCAGAGGAATGTAGGAAAAATCAGTGATGTGTGTGTGGAATGCTGTGAGGTAGTTTTCATAAGTTCTTTAAATATCACCATTTATGTAAGAACTGTAAATTATCACAGCACTCACTACATCAGAGGCACCCATGTGGCCACATGTTAATCGTAAGCAGCCAACAATTCTGTACTAGTAAAGGAATAGAAAATGGTGCCAAAAATGAACATTGATATAAGAGATCCAAGTTTTAAAAACAGTGCGGCCAGAACTGTGAGATTTATTTTAAAACAACTATATAAAATATTATGATTCTGGGGAAGCATGCATGCTTGTTGACATACAACTTGACTGCAGGTTTGGGGATGACATCATCTTCAGTGCTTCATGCACCTTGGTTTGCTGAGTGACCTGTAAGATTTAAACAATGTAACTTTTAATATGAACTCATTTTGGCTTAATGATGATAAAAGCTGTTCTGATTCTATATTTACCTGTGACAGAATTGTTTGACCAGTGATTTAAGACAAAACCTGTTGACACTGCTGAAAATTAAATATGCTACATTGTAAAATTTGGGGGGGGGGGCTTATGAGTTAAAAGTCTGTGACAGATATAAAGCCTTTCATAGATACACTCAGTAGTTTTGTCACCATATGGCTAATGTGTCAGCAACTAATCACCTGCTTTCTGATTATTATTTTCCATATTAATTGTTTTATTTTTTAACTGTCATCCTAAGTATTAATCTAAGTTCCACCTGGGTTATTAACTTGAAAGACATATGAAGTCATGTTCTTGGATATGAGTCTGTGGGCCTACTGGCTAGTTAATACATGTATCATCCACCTCTGACAAGGTCATCTGAAAAAACATGAATGTTTTCATGTACGAGTTGTATATTTTTGTCATTCTGCGATAACTGCGCAGCTATAAAAATGCCTTTGCATTAAACACAGTTCCATACTTTGAATATGAGAAGAGTACAAGTAAGACACATAAATCTATAACTTTTACAATTTAACCACTGTGTCCAGGAGAAAGCCACATGTACAGACACACAAATTAAAATAAATTTGTTAGAATTTTACAGCACATGAATAAAAGCTGCAGGCTGCCACTTTGCTCAGAATAACATCCAGATACTTTGTTAATATGCCTTTAACAAAATCATCAGAATGATAAATTAATGTTCTGAAGAATAAAAGAAGAGTAAGTTTTACAGCTGATCATATTTTGCTGGGATGCGCAGCTTTACACAAAGTTAGAATGTGTAGTCTACTGCAAAATAATAGTCGAAGAAAAATATATAATTCAATATTAACCAAAGAAAGGTCTTACTGTAAAGTCCTAGAAATCTCATAGCAACTCTGATTCTCTAGTCTCTTTACTAAATGGCAATCTCAGAGTGGGTACTGAGTTCTTCTCTAATAGCAGCAAAGAAACTTAAAAGTCATTGCACATCATGGAAATAATTGGCTACATGCTGATGTTCAATAAACTGACTGAAAGGTCTATCCTGAAAGGCTTGAGAGAAGCTGTTCTTATGTCAAAATCATTGAAGCTAAATAATGATGTTGCTTCTTACATTAACAACAAAGAATGCTCTTAGATCAAAAATTACGTAAGTTTAAAAGCAGTAACAATTTCTCTTTTTTCAAGTTGCTAACCTTAGAAAATTGAAACCTAATAGCATTGTGATTGTTAAGACAAAAACACAATCGGACTTCTGTAAAGCAAAGCTAAATGTGCATATATCCTATTGAGCTCTTCATAGGTACGTACACAATAATTGGAAAACTGTCATGCATGTTTGGTAAGTGAGGTTGGCGCATGCAAGACTATACTCTGCTTTACAGTTCAGGGAAAAAGTTCAGGGCATAATTGCAGACATAGACAATGGACGATTAGGGCCAAAGATAATTATTCACTATTACAAGCCATACTTGAGATCCGCGGTGGTGGTGCAGCGGTAGCGTTGTCGCCTCACAGTAAGATGCCGTCCGGTTCGATTCTCAGCTAGAGCATCTTCTGCGTGGAGACATGCATGAATGGGCATACCTTCATTGAAGGTTGTGCGTCAGGGCTGGCAACTCGGTATGTAAAAATCAACTGCCAATCATTAGTGGACCAGAGTTCCACTGTGGCGACCCCTAACCGGGAAAAGCCGAAAGACACAACAACAAGCCATACTTGAGATCCCCATAGAATAAATGTGAGTCTAGCAATCTGAGAACTGAATTATGTGATCAGGACATAATTAGACATTCTTTAATTCTACATTTTACTACATAATTTTCTGCAATGAGCTTGTCTGTACCTAGACTCTTTTCTATCCTTAAGCTCTCTGATGACTCCCTCAGTCATCTATTCTTATCAAATTCTCTTTTTTTTCATACACCTTTATTGAATTATCACTTGTGACATAGGCAAATTTACATTCATATAAAAGTAATCAAACTATATTAACATAACAAAAATTATACTTCACATATATTGCAATATGTCATATAACCTAAACAATATTGCAAAAATTATTCAATTCCTGACTTTTTTTAAACAAAGAAACATATTTATTAAACCATCACTGGCTGCATAGGCAATCATACATTTATATAAATGAAAACAATCCACACCGACACACTTCTAGTCACAAGCATTTTGCGTCACAAACCATATTGACACACTCCCAGTTGCAAATATTATACATCACTTATAATCTACCCAATCATTTTCAGTCAAACACTACATAGCTCATTTAAGTCCTGCCACCTTTTAGACCTCATTCCTCCCTTGTATGTATTGTTCTCACAGTTCCAATTTTTTCCTATGTAGTTTGCTCCTACCCTTTTTTAAAGATCTCAATTCCAATTGTTTTATCTCTGTTACTATATTCACTACTTCCAGTATAGTTGGTTTAGATTTTGATTTCCATTTAGTAGTAATTGCTTTTCTGGTAGCCACCATTGTTCTTATCAAATTCTCAGTATCTTTTATTTCTTTGCTAAGTTTTCTACTGAGCTTCACCCTTTGCAAATACTTTTGTAGGACATCTTCCTCAATTTTATCCTTTCATACACACATTTTACTGTTCTGATGAAGTCTGCAGTTAGCAGCACTTAACCTGTGTGTATTATATTTTTAACCCTCAGGGGTACGTTTTTGTTTATTTTCTATTAAAAGTGATTTTTTTAGCGTATATTTGGTATGTATTTTTGGTTATTTGGTCATATATACACTTACAATTTGGTATTTATCTGTATTTAAATCAGTCAGCTTCCTAACTGTTAAGTTTGAGCTTCCTCTATCATTTGCATTTAGCATATCACTACATCAACAGTGAAAGAAGCACTAGAGACTCCATTTCTCATTTACTTCACATTTTTATCAGTGCTACAAAATTTTCATTAGCTGGGGTCCCCGTTTTTATGGATTGGCTCAATGGAAGTTCTTCTCTATGGAAGTACACAATTCATTTTGGCGACAACCGGCTGGAGGTAATGAAAACAACAGTATTGCTGACATGCTTAAATTGTTTGATGTTAAACTAGTTAAACTAAAAAAGTTAAAAGCTTGAAATTTCATAATTTAAAGAATGTCTGTAACAACATGTGGTGCCTAAGGGATTAAGGAGGTTCCAGTATCCAATAGGTTTAGACAATAAATCTGTTTTTCATTCCAAACTACTCCAGTTGTATGATAAACAGAGGTTTGAATTATTGGAACTCATGATCAAACATTACAGCCTATAGGTGGATACCATTTCAAAGGAGGTGACTGAATTAGATCAGAGTATTAAGGTGCATATTGACTTTAATAGATATCAATATGTCTATCCAAGAATTTTTACTAGCATTGATCAATATCTTAATAAGCTCAAAACCACTAATGTAAAAAAACTGCAGTGGGATCGCACAGCCTATAACAATGGTTCAGCCTATCCAAGCCCACCTAAATCACAAACTTGGGCACCTAACAATAACATAAGAATACAAGGTCAGTCACAGGTAGGTGGCTCAGACCAGAATTCTAATCCAGGACCCGAAAAGATTACCCAGACTTTTGGTCAGGGGTATATGACTGAGCCCTTCCCTGTTAGGAGGAGTGAAAGAATTCAGAATCAGAATGGAGGGGGACATCAGTTAACTGAGGGTAATATTGCACAATATGCAAATTTTCAGAACCCCAACCAACAGGGAGCTATTCCCAAACAATTGAACCATACACATTACAAGAAGAACAATCAGAAGTACAACAAAAGGAAACGTTAGCCACTAATCCTGACTTGAATGACAATTTGACTATTATCAGAAATAAGACTAGTCACTTTCAAATTTTCAACTGTTCTACAGTGGACATCAGCCCAGAAATAGTTGAACTTTTTGCTAGGGGGTATACTTTTGTACCTTCGCAACACATTAATGTGGCTAGGGCAATTTTGGACATTAAAAACTATACTTGGAAATTGAATTTACATGTATTATCGGGAGACAATAATAGTAATCGTTCAGATTCTATCAACCCTCTACATGTACTTTTAACCCTCCATTACACCCAGTTTTACAGATATCTGAGCATTCATGTGAATTAGATCTATGGCGTATAGTGAGAAATTCTAGGAACAATAATAATAAGATGACTGTTAGTAAATATGAGTGGGACAAATTCAATATTCTAAGGTCACTTAAGGTTTGTGTTTCTAAACCAGATAAAGGGGGTAGTTTGACCATCATGGACCAGTATGACTATGTGAAACGTATGAAAAATATTTTAGCCAGGAAGGCATATCAAGAAGCGTTCCCTAAGTGAGGTTAATATGGCATACCAACGCTTCAAGACTTATTTGAATGATTTATTTATTTGTGCTAGAATTGATGTTAACATGTTTAATTATATGACTATGCCATATCCAAAGATCCCGATATTATTCGGGATCCCCAAGATCCATAAGGATCTGGCTGATCCACCAATGAGACCTTTGGTGGATGGCCAGGACTCTGTTACTTACCCATGTGCTAAAATAGTGGATTCTATTTCGAAAAAAATATTTGACAAGTGAGAGGCAAGTATGTAAAGACTCCTGGTCATTTTTGAGGAAAGTAAGTGAACTTAGGTACAGTGAGAATTATAATTTTCTCACAATAGATGTGAAAGATGTATACACATGTATCCCACATCTTGAGGGTATGGAATGGACTGGACAGATGTTAAGAAGATGTATACACATGTATCCCACATCTTGAGGGTATGGAATGGACTGGACAGATGTTAAGAAGGAAAGGGCCTCTGATCAGAAATGTCACTGGTATCTGAATTATTAGACATCATCTTGTCGAATAATTATTTTGTCTTTGAGAAAGAATCCTATCTACAGAAACTAGGTGTTGCCATGGGCTCCCCTTGCGGGGCCAGTTTGGCAAACTTAGTTATGGCATTTTGAGAAACAGAATTTATTTTTAAGAAGGAAGAATGCAAGAATTTGATTTTGTTCTACACCCGTTTTTTGGATGATATTTTTATCATCCTGAAAGGGGAACTAGTGGATGCAAATTGGTTGGTTGACTATTTCAACCATACTACATCCTTCTTGAAATTTACTTTTACTTTTGACAGGGAGGAAATTGCCTATCTTGATATCAACCTAAGAAAATATAGAGTGAACAACTGTTATGTGCCAAACATTTTTAGGAAGAGTACTTCTTCCAACTCGTTTCTCCATTACTCTAGCTGCCATCCTTATCAGAAGCATTCAGTCGTTAAAGACCAGTTAGTAAGAGTAGCTAGAATTATTTCACTATATGGAGATTTCAATATGGAATGCACCCTGGTAAAGAATATGTTCCTAGCTCGTGCCTATTCGAATGACTTAATAGATTCACTTATTACTGATTGAAAACTAAAAGAACTTTGGGCACTTATACACTGATTTTATGTTCAGTAGTGGATTCAACTTTAACACTAAGTGATACATCAGGGGTAGATGTTACATCAAACAGGTTAGTAATACAACCAGATTTTACCCTTAGTTTGGTTACCACTTATAATGTACATGATGGTTTGTTACAGGATGTAGTCCATAAGAATTGGGAATGGCTTAGATGTGATCCAGTCTTATTTAATAAATTTGGCAGCTTCCCTGAAATTATCTATAGGAGAGGTTGCAACATCAAGAGTCTTTTGGAATCAAAAAGGACACAGTCAGTGAAATCTCCAAGGATGTATAAATGTGAATCCTGCAATTTTTGCATGTTTATAGATGTGGGTAACACAGTTGAGATCAATTACCATATTTTCAGACTAAAAGATAGCTATAACTGTAATTCAAAATTTGTAGTTTATCTAGCTAAGTGCCAGTCGTGTCCAGTATTTTATATTGGAAAGACAGAGTGTAGGCTCCAGGAATGGGTGTATGAACACCAATATGCCATTGATAAGGGGAAAATGGAGAATGCACTAGCTAAGCATATTTCAACAGTACCAAATCATAAATTTAAGTTCAAAATCATTGACCATGTCAAACAAGATATTTGAGGTGGTCTGACCCCTCTAAAACTTGAAGAACTTGAACTTTATTGGCAGATCTATCTTAATGCATATTATTTCCCAGGAATTAATGATCTGTGTTTGATTAAATGTATTTTGAAATTAAAAAGTTTAGCTAGATGATAGGTTTATGACTAACCAGTTCTACATTGCTTTTGATGCTAACATATATCTAAATTCATATTATTAGGTATAGTTAGACTATTTGTGACACTTTACACATCTATGTGTTGTCAGTATTTTGTGTATTTATTCAGTATATGAATATAGATTTACATGCATTTGGTCGCGTGACCGAAGGTCGATCCGTCAGAAATCCGAACTGAAATGTTGAATCTCATATGCACGAATGCTTATAATGTCATGCGCAATGTCAAATTCAAAACTCCCGATCACACAACTGCTACAACAAGTGCTACCATGGGTCAAGAGGGGGGTATAGTAGCCTGGCCAGCGTTTGGTAATCTTGGGTTCGACATCCGCGGCTTCGACATTTCACGATCCTGGGGTTCTGTGTTCAACATGTTCACGTTCGGGCATCGGCCGTTCGCGCAAATGCATGTATACCATGAATATATATATTAATATATCTGTGTATATATATATATATATATATATATATATATATATATATATATATATATATATATATATATATTTACCTCTCTAGCTGTAGTGACTTGAGATTAGTGTAAAGGTGAGCAATAAGGGATTGTTTAATTCTTGTTCTTTCATTCATTGATTTTCCATGAGTGGTTTTGTGAGCATTTTTCTTTATTTTTATTTTTTATTTTCTATTTTTATTCTTACCTTATTTCATTTTATTATGTGTGCTAGTGTACACATGTATATTTACATTGCATCTCATGTATATATTAGCATCTATTTTATATATTTTTAATCATGTAGATGCTATGGAGTTTGTAGTGTTGGTTGTGCTACATATGCGTAGTAGAAACAGTAGTGGATTCTTATGTTTAGTATGGGAAAGAAAGAATTAATGATTCTATAGCCAACGTTACCACAGCGTTTACACTGATTAGCTAATTCTTCCTCATATGATTTTTTATAAGAAGTGTTTAACTGTATTTTATGCATCTGAATAAGTTTATTGGAATAAACGAAAAGCACTTCATGCACTTTTAAACTACTTAATTGCTGCTCCAGAGTCGTTCATACCTTTACTGAATGAGGCTGTAGCAAATACTGTTGGATCAAACATGCCATGTTGCTGGATACAGTATTTGACAGAGAAGAAAGGATGGGAAATGTTGTATCACATTGGAGGTCACACCTTTCCTCTACTTTTAAATACTAAGTCTGAAATTGTTGCACTTGGGAGATGAATCCTTCCCCAACCCCCAACCTTGTACACTTTTTCACTGACATCATCACTAAAACAGAATTTGGACAAGATGCCATCCCAATCATGCACAAATACCATACCAATACTGAGGATGCCTAATGCATCCTAGCTGTTCACTGTGGTATGCAATCCAGCTGCTGTAATGTAAGTGCACTTTCTAAGTCTACAAATTAAGTTGTTTATGGTGCATTTAACTGTTAGCCTCTTAACAAAAGCAAAATCAGTCTGCCAACAAACTCCACATTCTTTCCACTTCACAGCACAGAAACCTTTTCTAATCTGAAGATAATTTAGCCCATTGCAGACAATGACCCAAAGTATTATTATATAAAGGCATCCTGAAATGTGACTACTCTCTAACAAAATTAATATCCCCCTTAGGAATTACCAGGATTTTCTGAACATAAAGGTAGCCCACACTTCATGCCTAACTATATGATATGGAAATAGTAAAGCAAATAAAGTCATGAAACTCTGTAGAATTGAAACTACCACTGTGTCACTGACAATTGTTAATGCACTGGTCACAAACTGTCATTCATAGTTTGTCTTCAATACAACATGAAATAAGGAAGCTGTAATAGTCATCTCTTATGTATTTCATGATTTCAAATCCTAAATAAAATGGATTTTTTTCTGGTACTTCACAATGCTTTCTTTTGAATAGTAGTTAAGAGAATATCTGTAATGGCATATGATGGAGATTATGAAAAGTCTGGGCTGAGGGTTTGAGCCAAACATATTTAAAATGATTACTTTTGCATCAGAATAACTCTGCAACCAGAGAAGGGAACACCCAGATTATCACAACCCAGCTCCAATGCAAAATTCCTGATTAGTTCTAATTGAAATCAGAACTCTTTGTAAAATGTGATGAAAATATTATCACAATCACGCCAAACAAAATTCCTGAATATTTCTAATTGAAATCAGAACCTTGTGTGAAATATAGTAGAAAGTGCATATTGGCTGCATAACTATACTGAACAATTGAAAAGTTTACAAAATGCACACAATAGCAGTTAACGTTTCAGAGTACAAAATCAGTGAGTTGCATATGCTGCCCTACTGCCTGTGGTACAGAGTTCACTTCTACCTGTTTACAGTTAGTCTGCAGTGTTACTGCCTCACCTCTACTGTCATAAGGTAAGTAATGTGGTTTCCATTTAGTGGCACAAGGTGTGCAGTAAGCATGTCATGTCAACACCTGAAAAGCTATTGTGAAATGTGAAGAGTTCAGTTGCTTTGCCCACTAATTCTCACCTTCTCAGTACCTACAGGACCACTGGAAAACAGGATGTAACCTAATAACATACTACCTTTTTAACATTTTAACAGGGAGTACTGGTTTTGTGTTGAGTTATGGACATGCAGTACTTGTGGACCAGGAGACTTTTGAGTAGAGGTTTCCCATGTAGTACCTTAAATTCACTTTACCAATTACAGGTTTAATTCCAGACTCATTTGCAATAAATGATATAGTATACAATTCAGTACTAATAAGTCACAAACCAGTTAATGATGAGGATGGAAATGTAAACTTTCTGAACGCCAGTATAATGATCCCAGCTATACAACATTATTTTCACACAAACTCTAAAAGCACTTGTACAAAATCTACATAGCAGGTGCTTTACTGATTACTATGACTTGGGGGCATATTCCTATATACTGGTGTGGTATTTAGGAACTCATCTGCCATGAAGAATCATAACACTGAAGTACAAACTGCACCACACAAATTAAAATACTTCCAGGTCCTGGACACATGATTATTATGAAAGAAACACAGAGAGCTCTACAAAGCAGTAAAAATACATAAACACGTTACGAAGACAGGATGGCAGTGCAGGATGTACTAGTAAGCATCTGTGCAGAAATAATACCAAAGGACACTGGTGTATCAGCGAAGTGTACAGATGTGTGCAGCAGTGCTTCACCCAACCAGATATGTCAGGAAAAATATATTTGTTATGTGAGTATCCAGAGTGCAGCATAGCAAGGAACACAAGGTTGGTGCTGGATGCATTGTGTGTAGCTCACAATGCGTAACACAAGCGACACCAGTAGAAGGAGGTATTATAGCTACATAGAAGCAAGTAAGGTTACACACAAGGTGCAGGCAATGCTGCAGAGATGATAACTGGGTTTTTTTTTTTCTGGGTGAGGAGACTTTTTATTTTCTTTTTTAATGAGAGCTTGAATGGAAACAGGGGTGTACATATAGGCATTTTCTTTTATCTATTTATGTATTTACTCTTTGTTGAGCAGTTTATTGCTACTTGGCCAGTGTCCTCTTTTCAGGGGAGACCTGTGGTAGTATTCAAAGTGTAAACAGGCAAAACAAATCAGGATCGGCATAATACAAGTGAGAAGGGATCAGAGTGAGGATATGAAAGTTGAAAATGTGCACATGTGTTGACAGGTGGGCTGAAAAACAAACCAGGGACAGGTGCTAAAACAATGATAAGACAAACAATACATGTGCATATGATCAGATCCATGAATTAAAAATTATTTAAAATCAATCGGTAATTAGGGTGCGTATAAACAATTCACAGAGTAAAGAAGACAGCTGTAGAAGTAGTCAAAAACATACAGATTGTCTTGCCTTTTTGTGTATTGAAATGTTTGCAGCATTGTACACATCAGTATGTGTTATATGAGCTGTAGACGGAGTTTTTATGATTTTATGTTGTTTTATGCCATTAGTAGTGCTAATTATTAAAAAGCAGCATTTTTCGTAATCCTTGTGTTTTATATCAGTGTGGTACAAATAGATAGCATGTGCAACACATGCATTGGGGAGCCAGCATTGAATATGAAGAAGATGGAATGCACTGCTGGAGATCATGGCATGTAAATGAACTGCTGCCATACCTGTTACAGATGATTCTGCCACTAAATATGATCCTCCAAACAGATGTGCTACATGCACTGAAGACAATCTAATGGATTTGACACAGCAAACTGGTGAGCTAGTCAAGGGTATGGCATTCTGATCTGTCTGAAAATTTTGCTGTCCACATTTTTAAAACCTGAAAGGGGATCTCAGCTGAAGGCTGCAATTCAACTTCTTCTGGTGGAACCCTCTTGTAGTACTGTTGTGACCTCAGAGAGTGCGCTGATGATAACATCTTCAAGCCCCTTGTATGTGTAAACCCCTCATAGGTAACAGATGCTAATGTTTATACCCCTTTCTTTCACTGGCATGCCTTGGGAATAATTTGACAAGTACAAATGTTTAGGACTCTGCTTTGGTACATCCCTTTTGCTGTGCACCCCCCCCCCCCCACACACACACACACACTCAAACACATTGACAAGCTGCAAGTGAGAATAAGAGCATGCAGTAAAGGTGTGCCTTTAGTGAGGATCCCTTGTTTTCTAATCAAGATAATGTTTTCATAGTTAAAAAGGTTCCTTGTTCCCAGCTTTGCATATGATAATTTTCTTATGGCAAACATTACTTGTTACCACAGTCTCCATAACATGCAGGTGAAAACTGCAAGAAAAACCCAGTCAAGCTAGAATCTTCACTGTGTAACACCTTAAAAATCCTGTAGCAGAGGCCCATGCGATATATGCAATGACCCCTTAAGGGCATACCAGTATTTCAGCTGTATGGCTTTTGAATGCCCAAGAATTCTTACTTTTTAAGTCTATAAAACAAAAAAAACACCACTCGGGAAGTAACCACCAGATTTTATTAAAAAAATAGAAAATGTTTAAGTGCTTTCATTCAAGTAAATGTTGAACTTCATCAGAAACATATAAAATGCATAAAAAAGCCCCTTATATAACCTTTGCTTAAATGTGGAGGTCTAATGCTCCTGTATTAAGTTTATGATATACATTTTTAGATTGTTTAAGTATTAATAGTTTTACCACTTGTATTTTGGTTTAGTTGGCAGCTTTTAATCTTTATGTGTACCACTTTAAGAAACAAAAGAGCCTTTTAGGCGCCATGTTTAAGCAACGATTATATAAGGGTCTTTTTTGTGCACTTTATATGTTTCTGATGAAGTTCAACATTTACTTGAATGAAAGTGTTTAAACATTTTCTATTTTTGTAATAAAATCTGGTGGTTACTTCCTGAGCGGCATTTTTTTGTTTTACTGATTTTTAAGTACGCTACCTGTTGTTTTTTGTTTACTACTTTCTAAGTCTTTATTTAGGTCAATAAAGTGAAACCCCACTAGCTGTAGACATACTCTGTTGTGGCCTTTTCTTGACCTCATTAGTACAGCATCAGTGGATTGTTTGGCTATACTTTAAAAGCAAAGTTTAAAATCAAGCCTGATGTCTTATAAACAAGAGGATGCCCTACAAAATAGCCCAATTAACACTCTAATCAAAGGAAAAGAGGGCCGCACAGCCAAACCATTTAGCAAAAACTGCAAAAAAGATTCCTCTATGCAAGGGTCTTCACCGTGTAATATCTTAAACCTCCTGTAGTGGATACTCATGAGATAAATGCAAATGACCCCTTAGGGACATACCAATGTTTTTAGCTACATGGCATCTGAAAGGCCATGCCATTTTACTTTTTAAGACTTTAATTAGACCAATAAAGCCAAACTCCACTAGTTTCAGACATGCTATGTTTCAACGTTTGTCTGATGTTGTGTGATAACTTAGTATATACAACTGACCCCTTCTTAAACAAAATAAAGAATGATATATCTGAAGATGATGGAGATGTAGTCTACAAAGACTGGGTTACAATGAAACAAATAAAGCATTTTACATTTAGAACTCAGTATCCTTGGGGTGCATTATCAACTGAAATGACTGTTGTAATACAAGTTAGACGGAAAAGAACCTGAGTCGGTTATTATACTTAAACTGGATTATCAAGAACAGCACGGTATGTAGGGCAGAAGGAGAAGAAGGTAACAACAGATAAGGTGATGGGGCCTGTCACACCTGAGGAATGATGAAATAGAGAAGGGGACCACAGCATGGTAGCCTTTGAATCTGCTGTTTTAAAATACTAGTTTGAGACACTGCAAATTACATAACAGTAATGCATAAAGATCTTACAGAATGATTTTTGACTTGTTGCTAATATGTCTTGTTCACATCAATGCTGTAGCTAACTGATTGTAAAACAGTTTTTCAATGCAATGTTAAATAAAGTGAACAAAAAAATTTAGTGAGAAAAAGGGGGTGCAGACATCAAACTGTACACAGAAATTTTACCCAGGCAATATTTTTATATTGACAAGGTTATTCCATTCATGACATGTACTATTAGGCTGGAAAAAGAAAAAAAAATCGGCTAAAACATTACAAAAGGAATTTATGAGAAAAGAGGAAGGGTAGAGATTTAAATAAGTTAATTTATTAAGAAATTTTTCATGGGCAGACTACAGACATTCGTTTTCTTCTGTCTTGAAATAAAAATCTATATGTATGAGGTGGCTGCAGTGGTGCAGTGGTTAGCGTTGTCACCTCCCAGAAAGAGGTTTTCCGGTTTGATTCTTGGCTGGGATGCCTTCTGTGTGGAGTCTGCATGTCCTCCCTGCAGTCACATGGGTTTTTTTCCAGTTTCCTCCCATATTCCAAAGACATGCAGTAGGTGTATTGTACATTCAAAAATTGGTTGTAGGTGCAAGTGAGTGGTATGGATGAACTACCACAGCAGTCAGTGCTGAAGTGCCACCCTGACCCCATGTGCAAAATGGGAAAAGTGGTTGAGGATGGCTGTACATTACTTAGGTGGGCCCAATGTATCTTCTGGTATGTATGACCCAGTAATTCTTATGTTTAATCTTTGCTCACATGTGCTAGGTGGAATGGATTAGATGGGCCAGCCCACTCTTCTGTTTATTCTTTCAAGTTAATTAATATAACTAAGTGCAAAGGGTATCACAGATTTTTGAATACTTGAAAGTAACTGTCTTATGTTGGACACATAAACCAGAGCTGTATCTAGGGCATGGCAAATAGGCATCTGGTCCTAGTACAGGCTCTCAGGGGGGCACCATTTGTAGGTGCTGAATGTGCTAGAGTACAGTTTCAAAATTAATTTATTAGTTTATTTATTTTTATTTATTTATTTGCAGTTTGTTAACCGGGAAAGTCCAGTGGGCCAAAATGAGCCTGTTTTCAATGGAGGCCCAGGGAGAAAAGCTCTATATACAATTATTACAAAGCTAATATCAACAAAGTTAACAAGTACAAAACAATTTTCAAAACTACTAAAACACGGTAATATAGAAGACAGAATAATAACATTTGAGCGTGGTGTTGTAACAAACCACTGAATGAAATTAAAGCATAACTATTTTGGAGTAGATACGTATAATTTGGAGTGCAGGCACTTATGCATTCAAGGTTTCATGACATGAGAGGTAGGAAGAATTAGAGCAAGAGAGTAGAACAGCGAAAGGTGAATAGGCTGAGTTATGAGAAAGGAAAAAGGGAGAGGGAGTGGAAGTTAAATGAAGGGAGTCACTAGGGTGAGTTATGAGAAAGGAGGAAAGGGAGTGGAAATGAAATGAAGGGAGTCACTGGGGGAGTTATGAGAAAGGAAAACAGGGAGAGGGAGTGGAAATGAAATGAAGGGAGTCACTAGGGGGAGGTATGAGAAAGGAGGAAAGGGAGAGGGAGTGGAAATGAAATGAAGGGAGTCACTGGGGGAGTTATGAGAAAGGAAAACAGGGAGAGGGAGTGGAAATGAAATGAAGGGAGTCACTAGGGTGAATTATGAGAAAGGAGGAAAGGGAGAGGGACTGGAAATGAAATGAAGAGAGTCACTGGGGGAGTTATGAGAAAGGAAAACAGGGAGAGGGAGTGGAAATGAAATGAAGGGAGTCACTAGGGGGAGGTATGAGAAAGGAGGAAAGGGAGAGGGAGTGGAAATGAAATGAAGGGAGTCACTGGGGGAGTTATGAGAAAGGAAAACAGGGAGAGGGAGTGGAAATGAAATGAAGGGAGTCACTAGGGGGAGGTATGAGAAAGGAGGAAAGGGAGTGGAAATGAAATGAAGGGAGTCACTGGGGGAGTTATGAGAAAGGAAAACAGGGAGAGGGAGTGGAAATGAAATGAAGGGAGTCACTAGGGGGAGGTATGAGAAAGGAGGAAAGGGAGAGGGACTGGAAATGAAATGAAGGGAGTCACTGGGGGAGTTATGAGAAAGGAAAACAGGGAGAGGGAGTGGAAATGAAATGAAGGGAGTCACTAGGGGGAGGTATGAGAAAGGAGGAAAGGGAGTGGAAATGAAATGAAGGGAGTCACTGGGGGAGTTATGAGAAAGGAAAACAGGGAGAGGGAGTGGAAATTAAATGAAGAGAGTCACTAGGGTGAGTTTTGAGAAAGGAGTAAAAAAGGATGGGGGAGCAGAAATGATATAGAGGGAGTCAGGTGGGGTGAGAGTATGAGCATTCCCAGTGAGAACAGAGATGGGAATGGAGCATGGTCTTGAAGGTGGAGTGGTTTTGGATGAGTCGAATGTGGGGGGGGGGGTGTATTCCATAGGCGAGTGAGGGAGAAAGACAGCAGAAATTCCCAGGTGCACGTAAAGGTTTGTACACTTCGAGGAGGTTCTGGTTACTGGACCTGTATAGTCTGTCAGGATGATGCAAGGTGAGTATGGAGCGAGAAGGGCAGTTAGAGTGTTTGAAAATGAGTTTGTTTGCAGTTAAAAGTTGAATATAAGAGAGGCAGTGGGGAAGTTCTAGCCAGTTCAAGGTGTGGAGTGCATCACAGTGGTGTGAGGAGGATTTGGTCCCAGTAGCAAACTTAGAGATTTTATTGTAGCAGGATGACAGTTCTGACTTTAGGGAGGATTGAAGATTGGTGAGGAGGGGGGCTCCATACAAGAGAAAGCAGATGAGGCAGGAAATCGACAGTATATGTTTGGAAAGGGGAGTGAGATAATGGCTATGATGATACAACATTCCAAGCTTTTGGTGTGCTTTCTTAATACTAGTTTGTATATGAATGTCCAACTTTAAATGTTCATCAATGATAACACCTAGAAGTTTTGTATGGGAGACTATTTCAATGGGAATCTTAGTCTGTCTGACTATGGAGAAGGAATTTTTATTGACAAGAGGTATTTTTAGATGGGGTAAAGATCATGATTTTGGTTTTGAATGCATTGAGAGCAAGGTGATTATTCAGCATCCAAGACTCGGTACAAGAGAAGGCATCTTGTGTTAGTTGCATGAGTTTGGAGAGAGATTGAGTAGAGCAAATTATGGTGGAATCATCTGTGTATTGGACAAGTTTGGTATTAGGAATGCACTGATGACATTTATTAATGGAGATGTTAAAAAGTAAGGGACCCAGTATTGAGCATTGTGGAACTCCTGCTGGAGTGTGAAGGAAGGAAGAGGTACTATTGTTCCACTTGGCAGCTTGCTGTCTATTAGAAAGGTAACTAAAAAACAGTTAACAGAGGAGGGGGAGAGACTGCGAAGAGAGAGTTTAGACAAAAGAAGGTTGTGGGAAACAGTACCAAAGGCCTTTGATAAGTCTAGGAGAAGGGTAGATACAATGTTGCCAGAGTCTCTGGCAAGGTTGATGATGTCAAGGAAGGAGAGAAGGGCAGTGGTAGTACTATGTCCAGGTCTAAATCCATGTTAAGTTGGAGAAAGTAGATGATCATCTAGGAGGTAAGGAAGGAGTTACAGGCATATGCATTTTTCAAGGACGTTTGAGACAGGGGACAAGATGGTTATAGGATGAAAATTGGAAATTTCAGTATTGTTGCCTCCTTTGTGGAGGGGAATGATGAATGCTTTGTTCCAGAGGAGGGGCATATAGGATTCATGGATTGAACTGTTGATAAGTATGGTGATGGGAAGGGCTATGCCATTGGCAGCTAGCTTGAGAAAGTTAGATGAAAGGTTGTCTGGGGCATGAGAGCATGGTTTTAGTAGAATTTTCTTTATAGTGTGCAAATACGGGTTGTATGGTAAAGGGGGGAGATGAGTAATGTTCATGTCAGTGGGACTAGAGCTGAGGGTGTGGGATGAGGGTGGATTAGAAGTGTTATTGGAGAATGATGTGGTGAGCTTGGCTATTGAATCAATAAAGAAAGAATTGGATTGGATAGCGAAGATATGATCTGGAGAGTTAGGGTCAGGGCAGGGATTGTCTTTTTTGCCAGGAGAGAGGAGAGCAGATATGCTGTTCCAAAACCTTTTGGGGTTGGATCTATGATTGATTTAGACCACAAGTCCTACTACTCCAAGCTACAAAACAATTTGTTTTTTCACTTTATTACAGAGTTGCTTATACTCCGTAAGGGTGTTAGGTGTTTTAGATTTATAGTAACGCTTCCAAGATTTATCTTGGAGTTGCATGAGTGTAATAGTTGCTTTAGTTAGCCAGGAGGTGGATTTGCTTTTGATTCTTTTAGTTCTGGGAGAAGCAAAGCTATCTAGT
This sequence comes from Protopterus annectens, assembly GCF_019279795.1. Classification (NCBI taxonomy): domain Eukaryota; kingdom Metazoa; phylum Chordata; order Ceratodontiformes; family Protopteridae; genus Protopterus; species Protopterus annectens. The sequence goes on from NC_056732.1 coordinate 139,128,333, forward strand.
AGGTTATTGAATGTAGTATTGAAGTATGTAACAGCGTCAAGAGGGAGGGGTTTCTACAGGGTTCCAGTCCATACAGTGGATATAAAAAGTTTGCACACTCCTGTTAAAATGCCAGGTTTTTGTGATATAAAAAAATAAGACCACAATAAATCATTTCAAAACTTTTTCCACCTTTAATGTGACCTATAACCTGTACAATTTAATTGGAAAACAAACAAATCTGTTAGGGGAAAAATATAAAAAATAAAAAAATGTACAATACACTGGTTACATAAGTGTGCACACCCTTAAACTAATACTTTGTTGTGTGTGTGCACCCTTAAACTAATACTTTGTTGTGTGTGTGCACCCTTAAACTAATACTTTGTTGAACCATCTTTTGATTTAATTACAGCATTCAGTCTTTTGGGTAGGAGTCTGTCAGCATGGCACATCTTGACTTGGCAATATTTGCCCACTTTTCCTTGCAAAAGTGCTCCAAATTTGTCAGAATGCTAGGGCATCTCTTGTGCACAGCCCTCTTCAGGTCACTCCCATAGATTTTCTATTGGATTTAGGTCTGGGCTCTGGCTGGGCCATTCCAAAACTTTAATTTTCTTCTGGTGAAGCCATTCTTTTGTTGATTTGAATGTATGCTTGGGGTCATTGTTGTGTTGAAAGGTGAAATTCCTCTTCATCTTCAGCTTTCCAGCAGACACCTGAAGGTTTGGGCCAAAAGTGACTGCTATTTGGAACTGTTCATAATTCCCTCCACCTTGACTAAAGCCTCAATTCCAGCTAAAGAAAAACAGCCCCAAAGCATGATATTGCCACCACCATGCTTCACCGTGGGGATGGTGTTCTTTTGATGATGCAAAGTGCTGTTTTTTCACCAAACATACCTTTTGGAATTGTGGCCAAAAAGTTCAACCTTGGTCTCATCAGACCATGACACATTTTCCCACATGCTTTTGGGAGACAATGTATTGTTTTGCAAATTTTAGCCAGACCTGGATGTTTTTCTGTATAAGAAAATGTTTCCGTCTTGCAATCCTACCCTATAGTCCAGACATATGGAGAACATGGGAGATTGTTGTCACGTGTAGTACACAACCAGCACTTGCCAGAAATTCCTGCAACTCCTTCTGTGTTGCTGTAGGTCTCTTTCCAGCCTCCTTGACCATTTTTTCTTGCCTTTTCATCAATTTTGGAGGGATGTCCAGTTCTTTGCTACGTCACTGTTGTCCCATATTTTCTCCACTTTTTAATGACTGTCTTCACTGTGTTCCATGGTATAGCCAATGCTGTGGAATTTTTTTTGTATCCTTCTCCTGACTGATACTTTTTAACAATGAGATCCCTTTGATGGTTTGTAAGCTCTCTGCGACCCAAAGATTTTGCTGTAGCAGGCAACTGAGTAAATGTCAAAAAAAATCCTATTAGGGCAGCTGAACTTTATTTAGGGTTAATCAGAGTTTCTTGAATTGATGGCAGGTGTGTACCCAAGAAGAATGAATGCTGTAATTAAATCAAAAGGTGCTTCAACAAAGTATTAGTTTAACGGTGTGCACACACAACAAAGTATTAGTTTAAGGGTGTGCACACTTATGCAACCAGCGTATTGCATGTTTTTCATTTTTTATACATTTCTCCTAACAGATTATTTATTTGTTTTTTAATTGAATTGTACAGGTTATAGGTCACATTAAAGGTGGGAAAAGTTCTGAAATGATTTATTGTGGTCTCATTTTTTTTTTAAATCACAAAAACCTGGCAGTTTAACAGGGGTATGTAAAGTTTTTATATCCACAGTATGTTTTAGTGAGTTAGAGAAAGCTAGATGGTTGAAGTTTTTTAGGGTATGAGTTGTGATGTAGTTGTGGTGAAGATGGAGGGAAGATGGAGAGTGATGTGCAAAGGCAGGGAGATGATCACTGAGGGAGTTGGGTAGGGTGCCGTTGTCAGAAATGGAGTTGGAGTGAGAAACTAATATCCAGTCCTGAATGCTACCAGCGTTATCTTTATTAAATCTGGTAGGAGAGGTAATTATTTGGGTGTAGTTGTATAGGTTTATATACTGAGGTGATGTAGGTGATTGGATAGAAGTCCAGTTTATATTTACATCACCTAAGAGTATAGTTTCATTGCTTATGTTGGATGAGAACTAGGAGAGGATATCTTCAATAATGGGGATGTTATTTCCTGGAGGAATATAAAGAGCAGCTATACATATGTTTTTATGGTTATTAATTTTCAGGAGGGCCAGGGTTAGTTCAGCTGTTGTGAATTGGGGTATAGTCCTGGTAAAGGGTGTCACTGTTAGGGAGGAGGAGAAAAGCAGGGCTACTCCATCACCTTTCTTTAGAGTTCTGTCATTTCTTATGATCTTGTAGTTGGGAGGGGTAATTTTGGAATCTTTTGTGTGGGGTTTTAGCTATGTTTTGGTGATAGAGAGAATGTTAGGGTAGTAATGGGATAGCCAGGCATGAAGGGTAGGAAGTTTATTGCATAAACCTTGGGTGTTAATAGTAGCAAAAAGGAGAGATTTATGGTGAGAGGGTGGGGAAGACAAGTTAGGGTTAGAAGCATGGTTGACTAAGGGTCCAGGATTATGATGTATATCACCAGAGAGGAGGATAGAGAGTAGTTGGAGTAGGAGGGAGGCAAGGTCTTTAGATTCTTTGGAGCTGGAGTTGAGAGCAGGGTAGCTGGAGAGGCATGGATTGTGAGGGATTGTGACTGTATTACAGATATCAGGAAGAATCTTTCTAGTAAAGAGGAGCGAGTCATTATAGTAATAGAGGTGAGGAGAGATATAATTTGAGAGGTGAGATTCTTTTAAGGCATGTATTGAAGTTGTATGATAGAGAAGGGAGTAAGAAAAATCAGGTAGTCTGGTAATGTAGAGTAGACAGCAGAGGAGGAAATGTAGACATATTAATGGTAGAGTATGTGTAGGTTTGATTTGCATGGTAGTGTAAGGTTATAGTACACAGGGAGGATGTGCAAAGGGGAGAAGGAATTAGCAGAAGGCAAAGTGGTGTGTGGACCTTGGTAGTAAGAATGGGGGAAGGTAAGAATAGGTAAGGGGAGGGTACTGGGTAGTGGAAACAGGAGAAGTTGGTGGATGAGGTGGTGTGTGGGGATTGTTCAGATAGGCTGAATTCTAGAGGGGGTGTGGTTTTGGGGTTATAAGTGTAGAGGCACTGGGGGCAGGTGGAAATTAGGGGCAGGGTAGGGGAGCAGAGTGAGCCCGAAGGGCAAATGGAGGGGGCAGACCTGAAAAGGAGGAAAGAGCAGAAGGCACCAAAAATAAAATGCCAATACTGGATTTACTGAAATGCTTAACGTGAGGAGCCAGTACTTGTAGTAGTAAATGTAGCAAACGTCTTGTTTTATTCAACCAGCTGAGAGTTTTTTTTAACTTTGTGATGACATAGCTGAGAATTAAAATGTTTTGAAATTTTCCAGATCAAAGAATTAAGTTCCTATGAGTATTTTATACACAATAAAATAAACTTACTTGTTCCACAAGTGAAGCAATTCCTACTTCCCTTCAGATCTTCCTGATTTTGTCTCCTACTGTAGGACAGACCTTAATTTTTATTTATAAAGCATATTTTTCAGCATAGATTTGAGAATAACTGAACAGTGGTCTCATGCACTAAACTAAACGGTATTATTCAATTTGTACCAAAACAAATTCTGGCACCTGAAAGACATTGATGACTGCCACAGAAATACAGCTTTAAATTATAACTATGTACTCAGTTATTCCACCAGCTGGCTTCTTATGCTTTTCTTTCAGGCTTTTCTTGACTAAGCCATTTTATTCAGGGTCTTTATGATAATGAAGTCGCACCTCAGGTTTACAGACATCTAATGCACTGTGTGCAAGAAGCACCAATAAGTTCATCCAGTCAGCAGCTGTGACATCACACACATCCTGGAGAGTAGCTCACAGCTGGTGATATGTGCACAATGAATCGTGTGGCAAAAGAAGATAGCAGTCTATATGCCACCATTATCAGTGGTATACACACCATACAAATCTGAAAATGTAATAAATCCAATACTCAGTTCGAATGACAATAAAACACTCAATATTTATTAAAACAAAAAACAACCAGTAAGTGCTTTCATTCACAAAGAACTTCTTCAGACCTATCTGAAGAAGTTCTTTGTGAATGAAAGCACTTACTGGTTGCTTTTTGTTTTAATTAATATTGTCATTCGAACTGTGTATTGGATATATTACAATTGGAACTGTGGATATTTATTTGAATTTTGGAAATCTGAATATGTATTAAGCTGTAGGTGGGTTTTGTCAATGAGGAGGAAGGTATACAGCAAGGCAGCCTGCGCAACAAACAGTCAGCACATACTTTATGTGATAGCTGAAAGGAGCACAGCAATTGCAGTCTGTGTGCCTCTGGATATCTGCTGTCGTCTGACACCTTATCTATAAGTTCATCAATTTAATCTTCGGAGATGGAACACTTCAATGAAATCTGTAACCTTGACATCAACGTAATATAATCTTGGAGTGTGTTATATTCAGTAAGTAAGTAGGCTACAGCTGGCATCATTGCCTAGGTACACTACCCAGCCCGAATGGGGTGTAACATGTGAAGACTGGCCACTCTTGGGTGGTGGTACTTCACTGCACTTTTTCACTGCTCCATTACTGAATCAGCTTCTGTGGCCATATTTGCTTTTTGTAGCTATTCTTTCATTCTGTCTCATTTGCAATCAAACTCCCCCCTCTCTCTCTGCCACCCCATACCACCCATTCATTCCTCTAGACAGTGAAAGCTGAGCAACAGGGATCAGACCATTCACCCATACAAGCCATGGGGTTGTAGGTTTAAGGCCCTAATCCACTTGCACATGCCTGCATCCAGTCACAATCATATACTTGAATAATGTAACCCCTCAAGACTACCTTGGCCCCCTTGAGGCTAGTAATCCTAATCGATGTCCAGTTTCCAAAAGTATTCGACACAGAAAATGAGTATCTGAACATGTACTACAGCCTTCCTTGAAGAAAGGAATATGGCTTACTTATACTTAGCCATGGTCAACCACTGTTGACTGTTACTCTTTCTGTGTGATTTCAGTGTTTTTAAGGATGGCTTAATCATGTGACAAGCTTAGTGCTGCATTTCTAGCTGAGTTACTGTGTACTACACTTTCTAGCTCGTAAGCAGCACTATTTCTTTGCAGCATTTATGGTTAGGAAAACTATTGTTTTTCCCTGACTATAAATTGCTCAGGCTGTGTTCTTTGTCTGTATGTATCCTTCTCATTAAATATGTCCTTGAGGGTATACATAAAATTGTATTAGGCTTGATAACTACCTTATAAAATCTACTCAGGCAATCAGTTATGTTCTCTATGGGATACAGAAGGATAGCCAAGTTTGCAATGAATTGGTAGGTAGTTCAGTTGAGACTCTAAAGGTTCTAGGTTGGTATCATGCACAATCTGTTGCAAGACTATAGTGTGCATAATAAATATGGATGCGCCCTCTACAGATTTCAGTGGTCCTGAGTGTGCAGTGTTCACAATAACCTGCTAAAGAAGGAGTGCTTTCATTGTTCTGAAACCATGTCTCGGTAATTAATTAAACGTGGATGTTTTCAGTAATTACTTAAACGTGGATGTCTTCAAGACTGAGGTTAGCTTGAAGCACCAACATCTTGTTGTTTAATCTTATAGTGTTGAGCTGAACAACTCTGGGATCATTTGAAGTGGAGGTTTTTATCTGGGGATTCTCATAAATTAAAATATTTTCTCTAAAAAAAGGTACAGTGGGAGAAACAAAGGTTCAGGCTGATACGTGAAAGCTATGAGCCAAGATGAGCAGGCTGTCGATTGCAAAGAAGGAAGGTCTTTGGCAGATCTGGTCCCTGGCAGACACATACTGGTCCCCACTGGAATAAGATTAATTAACCAGCCAATTACTGTAGCTAATTAGTTTTTCATTGAATTTAGGTAGCATTCTTTAAATAGAAGAATACCGCTGAAGAGTAGTTTACCCTGTTTAGAGAAATATGTGTTGAGATTAATTATACCTTATTGTTTCTGTTTCGGATAGACCACGTAAGGTCACTCACTTGTACATGGGTAACAACAAGGTACACTTATGTTTAAGATGATGCAGGGTCATAAGGACACTTACACTCTAATCCACAATCTTGGTACCAGAGAGACAGGTGGCAGTAACTCTCCCCCTCTTATCTGGTCTGCTAAGTGTTGTGTCAGTATGCCTTACAATGGAGACATAATAACCATAACTTTAAGGTCAGAAGCAGGTCTGATACCTTAGGGGAATCAGGCCTGCAGTCGTGGTGATTCACTGTAATAATATGTGAGGGTGTACGAATAGATGTGTCAGTAGATGCCTGAGGTCTTGTACATGAGTGCCTGTGAGGATTAGAAAATGCTTTTCTGACTTACTCAATAAAGGTAGGTGTAATGATATGAAGGGTTTGCTGACAGTAATGGAAGCTGAGAGACATGCCTCCAGAAGCAGGAAATAGATGTATGTCTCATAGGCAGACTTGGAAGAATGTAGAAGTCAGCTGTCAATAAACATGATGTATTTCCTATATTACCACAGAATGACTAGTGCCAACAGATTGAACTGGTGAGAGGTAAAATCTGCTTGCAGTTTCATGCTGATAGGTGTTTCATAGATTTAACAAAGTAAGAGCCTATACAAATATATGGATTGACGCACATAATTTGCACAGCTACTGACATAGTTTTACAGGAAATGCAGAGACTGTTATTGATAGGGGTTAACTGGGAAAATATGATATTTGAAGTTAAGTGCCTAAAGTGTTAGTCACATGGTTACTTAGGTACTGAAACTGAAATGTAAGCTTGTTATAGCGTTTCTTAATAGAGGCGACTATGCTAAAAGTAAATGGTAGCAAAAAGGTTTGGTTTGTATGGCACAGCAGTGAAATTTGGTACAGACTATGGTAGTGAAATTATGGTACAGACTGTGGTAGTGAAATTATGGTACAAACTGTGGGAGTGAAATTCTGATAAAGACTAAGCTAATAATTGATAGGGATGACAAAGTAGCCAATGCTAAATGCAATCAATGAAGCAAAACTGGTACTAGATTTAACATCAATAGCGTGAGAATAGAAAATTAACTCCACAAATATTGCTTATGAGCCATAACTAGTTTGGTAGCAAACAAAGGCCAAGATCAAAATCCATCTGCTAAATGTTTTAACTTTAACAGAGGTTTATAGTCACTACTAAGGCAGGCAGTGGGCAATGATGCAACAGTAACAGCAGTCTGATAGGAAGAACAGACCAGATACTAAACAATCTAATAGCAAAATACTACCACCAATTAAATAGCAGATTATCCAGTATCACCAGTTAAATAGCAGATAATCCAGTACCATCAAATAGTGAGCTGCAGTTAAATAGCAGATAATCCAGTACCACCAAATAGTAAACTGCAGTTAAATAGCAGATAATCCAGTACCACCAGTAAAATATCAAATAATCCAGTACCATCAAATAGTGAGCTGCAGTTAAATAGCAGATAATCCAGTACCATCAAATAGTAAACTGCAGTTAAACAGCAGATAAGTCAGTACCACCAGTTAAATAGCAGATAATCCAGTACCACTAAATAGTGAGCTGCAGTTAAATAGCAGATAATCCAGTACCATCAAATAGTGAGCTGCACTTTAAATAGCAGATAATCCAGTGCCATCAAATAGTAAACTGCAGTTAAACAGCAGATAAGCCAGTGCCGCCAGTTAAATAGCAGATAATCCACTACTACCAAATAGTGAGCTACAGTTAAATAGCAGTACCACCAAATAGTGATCTGCAGTTAAACAGCAGATAATCCAGTATGATCAGAAACAGTACAAATTAAAAAAAGGAAATAAACAGGATGCAGCAGGAAATGTAAAAGTATAAAAGACAACACAATAACTACAAAACGTGCAGAGGCAAATCCATTTACAAGCAGGTAACAGTTCAATAGTGAGATGATTAAGCAGAATAAGAATGAAATAGCAGTACATTTACCAAAATCAGTAAAGGTGGAAAAAAGCAATAAAGTAACAAATACAGTACAACAGCAGACAACTCAGCAAGAAGTATACAATACAAACAAACAACAGTGAAATAACAGCCAATCCAGTAAGACCAATAAAAGTGCAGAACTGTACAATAGCAGAGAATAATACAAAATGTATACAACCCAGCAGTGGGTAGTATAACTGCAAATAAAATATTTTATACCAAAAAGGGAAAAAAAAGGTATCTTACCTTGTAACCTGTGTGATGAGAGGAAGTGTCATATCTGGTAGCTGGTACATAATTGAGTAGAAGTCAAAGTTGTATCTTTAGGGGCTAAAGTAAAAGGCTGACAGTGTCACAGTAATGAATGGCATACAGCTGGTCTGAATCCCAATGTAAAAAAAAAGCTTTAAAATACAACCTCCTTCTTTTTGTTTGCTGCTCAGATATATACAGTGGTCCACAGTTCTGCAAAACAGAATGCTCAGTTGAGCAATAATCCATTATTTATTGCACAAATGTTCACAGCAAAACAGGAATCATTCAAACAAGAGAATAGCCAAAGAAATGCTCAAATGAAGAACAGATGAGAAAAGTGGTATCTGATCCTCTTATCATGATGAAAAGTTAGCAGCAACAGTCACAATCCATTTCAAAGAGGCAGGTCCTTGAGTCCAATTCTGGTGTAGATGTCTGAACCCAAATGTAAAAAAAAAATGTTTTACATTATTTGGACTACCCCCCCCCCCCAGAAGTCACTGACTGAACAAACAAGAAACCTCACATTCAAGTTAGAGTACAATAAAAAATAGTGTCTGGAAATTGTTTAAGTAGAAAGAACACTATTGGCTATTCCTGTTACTGCTTTTCATCTGGAGTCTGTCTAATAGTCTATATTCCTAAGCAGACTTAATGCTAGAAGTTCCATTACCTGTGAAATTATGCAATAGCTGTTCCAATATATCAAGGTAAATAAAAGAGGCATTAAAATCGTTAGCTGCTGTGTAATGACAGATCCTAATAAGCTGCCATGCAGAATTCTTCTATATGGTCTTGGCCTTTTTAAATATGTTTGCTTTGTATTTTCTTTGTGTAAGTTTATAGCTGCTTGTATATTTTATTTTATGACGTGTACTACTTAATCTTATTTATTTCACATAAGGAGTTTCATTAGTCACATTTAAATACTTGTTGCTAGTGGTTTATTGAAATTATTTATTGAAACTCATCTGGAAGAAAACATCTCAGGAATCAACAGAACAGCTTCACTCAGATATTAAAACCAATTTAAAATAGCAAACATTCACATCACATTGCATCATTTCCTCTTCCTACTAACTTCTCCTTCTGTATTGTCTTAATTTCGACATGGGTTTTATAGATACACATCCATTTACCCCGGTGATATATCTACCGTTGGCATGGTTATCTACCAATAGTAAGCATTTTCCATTTTAGCTACTATATCATATCCTCTTAAATTATTATTAATACATTGCAAAACAGCAGAACTAAAACAATGATTCTCGCCTTTTTCTTCAATATGGTTATATAATGCATTCACATTCATTTTCATCTTAATTTCTGACAAATATGTTTTCTTTCTATTTCCTATTAGACTCCCTAATTAAAAATATATGTTGTCTTCATAATGGGATGCAAACATTGCTTTTCTTTGTACAGGTGTTTACAATATTGACACCTATTGCAAGTGATCATGCCTAACCTTTGACTAACTCATATTCTTTTTATTATGTTGCTCCTTATAACACAACATTTCCTTGTGATTTTGAGATTTTTTTATATCCAAATAATGATCTGTATAAAAAAACATTCCAAAGTGACTGGTTATTACTCAGTATATACAGAGTTCTGTAGAGCAACTGAATAAATCCACAAAATTTGTCTCAACTGCTTTTATTAAACAAATCCACATAAGTTAAGTGCTTCTGTAATTTAGACTTCATCAGAACTAATTTCCAAATAAAACTTCCTTCCTTTATATGCACACTTTAATCCTAATTAACCAATTAACTCAGTAAATCCCAGTCCTCAGATTTACTCCTTAGAAAATACAATAATACATATTTAAAAAACTTTTATAAAACAATATATATATATATATATATATATATATATATATATAATATGTGTGTGTGTGTGTGTGTGTATGTGTGTGTGTGTGTGTGTGCATAGTTGTTAAAAATATTTCTATATAGATATATAGATATATATATATATATATATATACATATAAATATATATATATATAATTACATATATATATATATATATATATATATATATTTAAAATCAAACTTCTAAATATCTTAACCTCAATATTGAATTAATAGAACAAAACTCATTTAACCCTGGTGAGTTTTGTGCCTCTAAAATAAGTTGCCATTTTAGTTCACATTTATTCAAGTGAAATATCCCCTATTATCTTTTATAATTTGTTTCATTACTGTAAATTTAAACCTATGTTGTGGGCAAACTATTACGTGTCTAGCTAAGGCATTTGGTGTTTTTACCATTTTTAAAATCACCTAAATGTTCACGTATCCTTTCTTTAAACTTTCTGATGGTTTTTCCCAAAATAAAATGCTGGGCATTCTTGGCAACAAGCCAGATATACCACCCACTTGGAATCATAGCTGAAATGCCCCACCACTTTGTATTTTTTGTTGTTAATCATAACCTTCTTAGCCATCAACAAATACGGGTGTTGTGAACATCTCCCACATTTAAAATACCATTTGGTCTAACTTGGTTAATTTTAGGTTTCTCTAATAATTGTTTATTGTTAAGGTATTATGGATGATTATCATGCCATTGTCATGAAATGAGACAAGGGGGGTGGGTCAGTTGTGATCGTTTGTTCTGAGTACAATAACAAAATGAATGCATTGTTACTTGGGGATGAATATATGGAAATTTCACTTAATGAAATTAATATAGCGTATGCAAGAATTGATATGAGATTGTTTAACCTGCTAATGGAAGGTTTTATTACACAAGAGGAGTTTGAATTTATGGAAAACAGTGAACTAGTCATAGCAGGAGTTTTTGGTATCCCCAAAATTCACAAATCCATACCCGACCCCCCTTTAGGCCAATAGTTGATTCCAAAAGATCCAAAATGCACTATATACTAAAATTTGTGGACACTGCAGTTAAAAGTTCAGTGCAGAGTGTCCGACAAATGTGTAGGGATTCATGGGATTTTTTGACTAGGGTTAATGAATTAGAGTTTGATGAAAATGTGCTAATGGTCACCTTAGACATTAACAACGTGTACTCTGTTATACTCCACATGGAAGAGTTATATTGGTTTGTGCAGATGTTGTACAAGTTAGGTGATTTAAGCACTAATAGGGTGAATGTTGTTACAAATCTGATGGAAATAGTGCTAAAAAAACAATTTTTTGATCTTTGAGGGACAACTTTTTAGGCAAAGGACAGGGGCAGCTATGGGTGCAACCTGCACCCCTGCCTTTGCCAATTTGGTGATGGCTTGGTGGGAATCAGAATTTGTGTTCAACAGTAAATTTGGCAACTCTTGGATTTATTATACATGATTTTTGGATGATATATTCATCCTGTGCAGGGATTCTGAAGAACAGTTGGAAGAATTTTTGAATTATATACAGACTACAACTGTGTTTTAATGGTTTTCTTGTAAGTTTGACAAGGAGATCATGGCATTTTTGGATGTTGAATTGAGGAAAGATAGGAACAGTGGGAGAATCTTATCTAACATCCATAGGAAGCCTACATTCTCAAATACCTACATCCACTACAGCAGCTGGCATCCAAAAAAAGCAGAAGAAAGCAGTAGTAAAGGGTCAGCTTGTAAGGTTAGCAAGAATGGTCTCAGTGGAGGAAGCATTTTTTAATGAATGTGGGAAAATTATGGAAATGTTTAAAAATAGGGGTTACCCTATGGAATTTTTATTAGAAATAAGAGATGAAGTTTTTTCTAAAAATAGGAAATGAGTGTATAGACCCTTACTAGCAGGGAAGACCTCTGAGTATCATAATAATTCTGGTTTAATTCCTATAGGGGAATTTGGCCCTAGGAATTTTAAGTAAGATAAGTTATTTATACCTGTCTTCATCTTGGATAGTTATGGTATTATGAGTATTTTAGAAAACAATTGGGTCATTTTTATGGTGAACAAGGAAGTTATGGAAAAAGTATGCCAAAAACCATTTGGAATATATAGAAAGGATAGGACAATAAAACAGTTATTAGAGAAACCTAAAATTAACCAAGTTAGATCAAGTGATGTTTTTAAATGTGGGAGATGTTCACAACACCCATGTTTGTTGACAATTAAGGAGGTTATGATTAACAACAAAGGATATAAAATGATGGGGCATTTCAACTGTAATTTCAAGTGGGTGGTATATATGGCTTGTTGCCAAGAATGCCCAGCATTTTATGTTGGGAAAACCATCAGAAAGTTTAAAGAAAGGATACGTGAACATTTAGGTGATATTAAAAATGGGAAAAACACCAATGCCTTAGCTAGACACGTAACAGTTTGCCCACAACATAGGTTTAAATTTACTGTAATGGAACAAATTATAAAAGATAATAGGGGATGTTTCACTGAAGAACACTTGAATAAATGTGAACTAAAATGGTAACTTATTTTAGAGGCACAAAACCCACCAGGGTTAAATGAGATTTGTTCTATTAATTCAATATTGAAGTTAAGACATTTAGAAGTTTGATTTTCAATATATATATATATATATATATATATATATATATATATATATATATATATATATTGTTTTGTAAAAGTTTTTTTAAATATGTATTATTGTATTTTTTAAGGAATGGAGTGTAATTTTTAAGGTTAATTTGCAGTAAATCTCAGGGGTGTGATTTACTGAGTTAATTGGTTAGTTAGGATTAAAGTGTGTATATAAAGGAAGGAAGTTTTGTTTGGAAATTAGGTCTGATGAAGTCTAAATGACATAAGTGCTTAGCTTCTGTGGATTTGTTTAATAAAAGCAGTTGAGTCAAACTTTGTGGATTTATTCAGTTGCTCCACAGTATCTTTGGTTTTGTTCCTGTTTCTGTTACCAGTTGGTATTTGATATTACTCAGTATATGCTAATGTCTACCTATTGTATTTTGCACAATCCTTTAGTATCTATTACAAGTTAAAGTTAATCTGTGGTCTTCATTGGCTAATTTTATGTTTATAAGCACCATCAGTAAAACAGGCTTATTGTGAGTTTCACAACCTTCCATTATTAGAGAACTCTGCTGTAATATTTTTCTTCTTCTTGTACCCTTTCTCATAAAAGTCATTGGATAAATCATTTAATTGTTTTTCGAATATGTCAGTATCAATGTTCAGTCTTTTTAAATGTGTCATCTGCCCTCTTACAATTTTATTAAACATACACTTTAGTTGCATGTTCATCCTGTATAAATATATATTTTTTTCTTAAGTCCTTTATGTGTCAAAGTAATAACATCTCCTTTCAAACTCTTTTCCAGATGAATGTCTAAAAACAGGATATCCTAATTTCTGACCTTGATAATTTAAGTTTTAAGTAACCTAAAGTTCCATTCAATTAAATAGCAAATTCATTCAAACTATCATATGTACAATGCCAAAGCATAAAAGTGTCATCAAAAATCCTTTCATAAAATAGAACCTGTTCTAAAAAATGGTTATTAAATTAATTAAAAAATGCATTCATTTTCCCACACAGACATAATTATTTTGGTATATATATTTGCCACAGGAGTGCCCATGGTTACTCACTGTTTCTGTAAATAAAACAGTTCCATAACAGAAAAATGCTTATAGTTAAAAGAGGTGGGGCAGTTCACAGATACTATTTATATTGGAAATTGATATTGTTGTAAAAGCAGTTAAATTATTCCTAATCAAATCAATGTCAATATCATTTGGAATCATAGTAAACAATGAGTCCACAATGCATGTAACAAAAATATAGGTCTTACCCTTATTACTAATGTACCAGTCATAGAGATGCCTTAAAAGCACTACTATCCCTTATGCAAATGTTAGTGTTCAGCAATGTACCTTTAAGAATGGATTCTATGTGAATCAATATAAGTGCTCTAACTCATCTGAGATCTTAGACTTGGTCTCATTAGTGGGTTCTCTAAATCTGTATAAATTTTCTGCAGGCCATAATTAATAGGCATTGTTGAATGCAGAACATGAAATAAGTCATTAACTCAATTTCAGTATAAGTCATACACTTAGTTATTCACATATCTAATATGTTTATGTAGTTCACTCCCAATCAAAATTATATAAACATCACTATCAGTTAATAACTGATATACACCTGTTTGCATAAACATCCTAGTCAGGACAACTACTCAACCTCCTTTATCCACATCTTATGACAAAATAACAATGCCATATTTTTCATAAGGGACTTATCAGTGCATTCAAATTATAGAAACATCTTTACTAAAACTCAACTGTTGTATCCTGTTTTTTTTAAATAGCTACATCTCATGCCATTACTACCATAGTAATATTTAACAGTTGGCTTATTTCAGGGAAAAAGTGATTGTCTTTTTGGTGAGCTGGAGTAGTCTAGCTGGTGGCAAATTTACAATAAAGACATAAAAGGGGTTGTTGGCACTGGAAACATGCTATTAACCCTTCCTAAAAACTGGAAACTATTGCGTGTGTGTGTGTGTGTGTGTGTGTGTGTGTGTGTGTGTGTGTGTGTGTGTGTGTGTGTGTGTGTGTGCAGAAATAATCATGACAGGTTTTCAGTTACTATTGGTAAGATAGTACTGGAGGAAAATGGGCTGGGAACTGAGTGGATGAGATTTTGCCGAGCCACTGATTATGATTCTCTTCTGTAGCTGGTCAATGCAAAGCCTATTTGGTTGTGGCAGGTGCTAGTAATTACCCAATGCAGCAGTGTCCATTTACTGTAAACCTTTAGGGTCAGTCACCCCTCATATATTATTTGGGGTTCAGTGATGCAGAACAAAAGACCATATCCTTTAACCATCTCATAGCAATTGGTGTCAGGAGAACAGATTTAAGGCTATGCAGTGACAAACGGTTAGCATGAATTGAAAAATGTAGACAGAAGGGAGGTAAATGGATATTGGTAGCAAATGGCTTCAGGGATAATTACAAAGTGACTTAAAAAATTCTACATCACTAAGAGTATCTCAGGGCCCAGTAATACCTTATTGGAGCATATGTCAACAGACAAGGTCACTGATTTAATTGTTTTATTTTCTTTGCAGAGTTAGTGAAGTTATCCTTCTTGTATCCTATTTAGCCATAACATATGACACAAAGGCAAGAGAAAATCCAAGTTATATATGGACAATACAGTGTAAGCAATTAGCCAGCATTTTTTTTCTGAGGTGAGAGAAAACTTAAGTAGCCACTGATAGGTCACACAGTCAAGCACAGGTCTCAAAATGGAATCTAGAACATTATAGTTGGGAGGTAGAGTTCTTGGAACTATGCTACTCTGTTGTCCAAACCACAAAGATAATGGCAATGAAAAATACAAATAATGTGCAGAAGAGGAAAAAAACATCTGCATAGATGCTAATAGAGGCACTCAGGCAGTCCTGTTAGACTACACATCTTTTTCCTTCTGTACATATCCATATGCCTCTCTCTCAGTATCAGTAATTTACTAATAATGAAGTTATCCATATTATGAAATTCAGTTATGAAGGTGGACTTTATCATCTTTCCTTCATAAAAAATAAACCATACCTTCAAATAAAAAGGTGTGCATCTGACCCCAAAATTATAATGTATCAATAACTACCAAACATATATAGGAGACTGCCCTCCTGATAAAGTCTTATGAAATGATCAGAGAATCCCATCCTTTCCTAAGGAAACTGCCCCAAACAGTACACAAAGTGCATGTAGATCCAGATAACTAATACGTTTGTTAAAATATCAAAACATCTGCTTCAGCATAAGCTGGAGCTCATTTAAATAATTATCTTAAACTGGCAAAGAAGAAACAGGAGGGGTAACGCTTGGTCAATGTAATAAGAACTATACAAGACAATTTATAAAGTATTGATACATTTCCTGCCATTTACACCATACATAAAAAGGTAGACTCTTATCCAAATGTCTTGTCATCATGTTTTGCCATATAATAAAATTACAGGCATACTTAACTATGATGTAAAATAATGAATCAGAGGTATGCTTATTTAAATGAGGTTTAAATCACTGCAAAACAAATCCAAGAATTGCTAGCTCCCCAACAACTAAATGTGAAATTTAATCAGATTTTGCTTAACTGTGAATTTATAAGCTCTCTGTGTAGTTTTCTTAAAACATGTCTCCCAAATCAATAATGGATGGCAAAAATCAGGTAAGGAGAGATAAGTAACTGAAGACCCGCAAATAGATGTCTGACAAAAAAAAGTTATCCTACAAATTTAAAATTCCTGTACCACTAAAGAAAGTTATCCTTTCCTTATTGCAAAAATAATAATTATACAATGACCCCTCATTAATATTCCAAAACATGCATGCTGATTGGTCAGTGTGCCCATTGTAAATCAAACTTATACTAATGGAAAAAGGTCCGGTCGCCCGGACTTTTTCCATTAGTATAAATATTTACTTTTTTTGTGTTAGACAGCAATGGAGAATGGAAGAGCTCCGTTGCTGTAATCTTGCTATGTTAAATGAGTTTAACATAGTGAGATATCTTAAAAAAAAGCAATGGAGATCTTCCTTTCTCCATTGTTTTTTTTTAAGCTGTCTCGCTATGTTAAACTCGTTAAACATAGCGAGACAACTTTAAAAAAGCAACGGAAATCTTCCTTTCTCTGTTGCTTCCTCTACACACAGCTCTGATGTACTGCGTAAGCATACACATGCGCAGTACATCAGAACTGCTCCAGGATACCGGACAGCTGCGGAAGGGTAACACGGAAGCATTATACAATGCCATTATTTAAGAAAAGTATTTTTTTCTTAAATAATGTCATTGGATAATAGCAATAACCCCACTTCTGGGTGTGGGTAATGCTGGATTTACCCAGGGTTGTCTTTAATTGGCCACTCGGGCTTCGCCCTCATGACCCAACCACACCAACCATGGTAAATCCAGCATTACCCACACCCAGGCATGGGTTATTGCTTAAATAATCAGACTCTGAGTATACCTTCTTATCATTTGTTTGACTCCATCCTATCTTTTTCCTCTAAATCGTGCCTCCAGACCTTCTGTTGCTATAAAACAATTAGTAAACATATGGACTAATAAGTCTAATTTGCATTTTTTTTTTATCTAAACCATTTTAGAATAGCTGTTTAAGAAACAGTACAGGCAATTAACTCCTTCTTTTTTAGGTCAGATAACAGTCAATAATAGTGATACATTACCTTGAAATTTAAAGGAACAAGAACAAATTAATTAAATGCAAGTGAAATAATATATCCTGAATATGTTTTCAAATGCAATACTATCTATAAATCGTAAATATAATCAGCACAATCTACAAATCTATATCAGCATGCAAACAACTAGACGGCAAGACTCCACCATCTGAAATTAAAACCACCACCTATAAATCAACAGTCTAAACCAAAAAGCAAGTTTGATATGCATTTCATTCATTACTAAATTATGTAAAAACTAAATAATAGGCCTGAAATAATATACCTTAAATGATCAAACTGAATAAACCAGATGTACAAGAAGAACTAAATCTGCAAAGTCTACAAATCCAAATCATCTTACTGTCAGGTAGTTTGCCCAGTACCAGAATATGCACTAACTTAAATTTGTAAACAGCTGTATTATAATAATAAACCAACACAATTAAATGTAAACCAACAGGTTCTAAATAAATAAAGTTAACAAGCTTCGCTGAATGGTAAAAATAATCAAACAGCACATAAACTTTCTTCATTTAAAGCTGATCATCCCATTTACCAGCTAGTAGCTCCTTTTCCTACACTTACAGTGTGCAGCTCTTTGCTTTCTCCTGGGCAGCTCATAGGCTCATAGGTAGGTACTAGGCTATTGACCCTAGGTCATATATAAGCCTAGCCAAAAAGGTACCCTGGCTTTCGCCACCCAAGAAAATTATTTTCCTCTGCCCCTGTTGAGCAGAGCCCCAGAGGTGATCCCTGGGTTGAATTTCCTATTTCCCATCCATTCATCGAGATTTTTCTTGAAGAGTGCTAATGTGGAGTTTTGTTTGATATAGATAGATAGTTTATTCCAGAGTATGGGAAGTCTCTGGGACAGGGATCTATCCCTCCAGCATGTTCTGTTTATTGTAGTGACAAGGTTTAGGTCTCTAGAGCATGTAGCTCATAGGGATTGGGAATTCTTTAAGTGGAGCATGTCCAACAGCTTTGGCTTTGACATAGATTTGTATGTTAGGCAGAGATTGCCTCTGAGTAGGTGATATGCGATGGAGTAAAGCTGGAGTTTTTTGAGAAGGTCTGCATAGGGCATCTGTTTGAGGCCAGTAATCCTCTTTGTGAGGTATTTCTGTGACCTTCCTAGTTGTTGTAGATGTCTTGTGAGGTACATACCAAAAGGGGCGGTGTACTCTATAATGGGTCTAATGAGTGATGAGTAGAGGGGAACAATGACCTCTTTTTTCCTGGATGAGAAACCTTTTGTGATGAGGTGTGCCACATCGAAGGATTTCCTGACTACTGTGGCAATGTGATTATCAAAGGAGAGACTACTGTCCACCTGTGTCCCAAGGTCTCTTATCACACTTTTGGTGTTAAGTAGACTACCACCTATGTGGTAGCTCATGGATACACAGTTTTTACCAAAGGGGATGACAATGCACTTTTTGGCATTGAGCTTGAAGCCATGGCTTTGACACCAGGCATCTGTCTCAGTGAGGCCCTTTTGTTGGATGTCCACATCGTTAGGAGTTTCAATTATGGCTCCTAGTTTGCAGTCATCTGCAAACTTCATTAGCCAAAGACCTTCTGTGTTGGCCTGTACTTCAGAAAAGTAGATACCAAACAGGAGAGGACCCAGGACTGAACCCATTGGTACTCTACTTGTCATTGGTCTGAAGTTGTATTTGGAGTCTGCTACTTTCACAGTGTCGGTTCTGTCAGTGAGCCAGTTGGCAACCCATCTTGTGACATAGGAATTTACACCTAGTTTAGTGAATTTATCCATAATTCCAGAGTGGGGGATGGTGTCAAAAGCCTTGGCTAGATCTAGATAGGCTGTGTGAACCACCTTATCTTTGTCTATGGCTTTAGTGACTACTTCAAAGAAGTCTATCAGGTTTAGGCAACATGATCTGCCTTTTAAAAACCCGAACTGGGGGGGTCCAGAGTTTGGAGATTACCAATGTCTTTGTTTATAAGTTCCATGATGATACATTCCATGGCCTTGCAGACCAGGCTAATGGGGCGGTAGTTCCTGGGGTCCGTGGTGGCTCCCCCTTTGTGGAATGGGATAACCATTCTGTGTGCCATTCAGTGGGCACAAAGCCTGAGGTGAGGCTATGATTGAACATGTGCTTAGGTGGTGTGCCAGTTCATTCTGTAGTTCATGTAGAACACAGCCTGTGATGTTGTCAGGTCCCATGGATGCTGTGTTCTTGGCTTTGGAAAGTGTGGTTTTTACCTGTGCAGCTGTAATTACAGGAACTTTGCATTCTTCTGGTATAGAGATGGGCCCTTTAGGGGGTGAGAGAGGGGTAAAGTTAGCACTGAACCTATCTGCCAGGATGTTGGCAATAACAGTTGGTTATGTATATTTAGTGCCATTGTGCTGTAACTCAGAGCAGATCTGAGTGTTGCCTTTGAAATTCTTGAAATAGCTATAGAATGCTTTGTGGTTGTCTTTAGAATCAGTGGTGATTTTGTTTTTGTAACTAGCTTTGGAGGATTTTATGAGGGATCTCAGCTTCTTACTGAGGCTGACCATGGAGTTCCTCCAATCATTGGATTTTACTCTTATTTGTAACAGTTTCTTTCTTCTGTTGTAGAGTTTGTTTATGACAGGGGACCACCAGATTGGCTTCCTTTTTTTGGAGGATAGCATCTTGGTTCTGTTAGGGATAGCACACACTTGTTTAAGTGCTTATAAGATGCATTTGTGTAGGATTCAGTAGTCATACCTGTGTTGTCCATCTGCATGGGTGTCGTGAAGTTTGCCACTTCTGTCTTAAGAAGTGTGAAGTTGGCTTTGGAGAAATATTTTACAGTGGTTTCCCTAACGGGGGGTGGGGGTAGGATGTGGATGTCTAGGGTAATTAGCTTGTGGTCAGATCTGTCCAACAAGGAATTGACCTCAGGTGTGGAATACCAGTCGCCCATGTTGGTAATGACCAGGTCTAGGATATTGCTGCCCCTGGTGGGGGTGTGGATAAGTTGATCCAAGGTGTTGGAATTTATGAATTCCAGAAAACGTTGAGCAAAAGAGTTGGTACATGAGTAGTTTTCCCAGTTAATGGTGGGGTAGTTGAAATCACCCATTATGAGGGTGTTGGGTTGTATCCTAATATTTTCCAGTGTATCAAGAAATGAGGAGTGAGAATCCTAGGGCATGGTGGAGGATCTGTCGCAAGTTATAATTTGGATTGTGGTCTTGCCCAGAGTTAGTTGCACTTGGATAATCTCGGATGCATTATGCTGAGCAACTAGCCTGGAGGTGTGGATATCCTTAATGAATATGGACACGCCTCCACCTTTAGTGTTTTGGTCCAGGTTAGGTGACAGAAAGGTGTGGTATTAATTATAGCCTGGTAATGCAGGGCTGCTCTCTGGAGCCTTGAACCAGGTCTCTGTCACTGCACAGATGTCGATGTTCTCCATTTTAAGGAGTGCCTCGAGTGAATGCATTTTGAGGTTTAGAGTTCTAGCATTGGGTAGCATTACCCTCAGATTTTGCTTGCTTGTACCTGTTATGGTGGTGAATTTGCCATTTGAACCTTGCCTAAAAAAGGCACTATAGGGGTGGCAAGAACCTTAGCATGTATCTGGAATCCCAAGGGTGACAGGTGCAGGCCATCTCTGGCAAAGCATTGTGGTACGTTGATCATGTCATCCCAGGCAGACAGATACTGGATCCCCTTAGAATGACACCAGAAGCTTAGCCAATTGTTGAAGTCAATCATTTTGTCCTTGTACTGTGGTATCATTCTGGATGATGGCAGGATGCTACTCAGGGGTAGAGTCATACCTGCCTGGGCTACAAGATCGGAGAGTTCCTCCATGTCTTTTTTCATGTAGTCCAGGGAGGTACATCTCAGGTCATTCACACCAACATGGGCAATGACAGAATCATATTTGTAGTTGTTGTGGAGTGACCTGAGTGTGTGCATTATGTGGCAGATCCTGGCACCCAACAGGCAGCTGACAGTAACTTTCTCCTTGTTTAGCCTGGTGCATGGAACATCAGCATGCCTGACCATAGAATTACCTATGACTAGAGTGTTGGGTACGCTGTTATGCCTTATGAGCTGTGGTTGAGTGGCACACTGAGTTTGTGGGCTATGTGTCATTTGGGTTGTGTTGGGGGGGGTGGAGGTTGCTTGCATTTCTGCTTTGGAGGTCTCTGTTGCTTGAACAGATTTTTATTGGGAGCCTCCGTGAATGTAGGTGTGTGTTTTGCGTTTCTATGTGTCTGTTCTGGTGGTGTAGGTTTTGAGGGACTATGTGATGAGTGTGATATGGTACAAGTGTTTACTTTCTCCTCTTGACTGTCTAGTCCAGTCTTGGGTGAAGAGACCTTTGCTTCCAATTTGGCTATATAAGTACATCTCTCACGGGTTGTAGTGTTGGGTGGTAGGAGGAAAGGGCTGTCTATGTACATGAGGCAATTTCTGCATTGCCCCAAGATGTCCAGATTCATCAGGTAGACAGGAGAAAACACAGGGAGCTGACCCTTAGACATGCCTGGATAGGTGCTTATTTATTAAGTACTAAAAACTGTTTTCCTCTAGACAAGTGAGGGAAGATGGGTGCTGTAGTAATTTGTAGCTTATTTAGTGCTTACAACAAGCTCTGAACAAGTAATGAGCTCAAAGAAACAGATTTGAGTGCTAAAACTAAAGAAAATGGCTAGTTTTAAGGGAAAATTTAAAGAACAGACTTTATGGTGCCGGGAATAGTTTGACACTAGCTAAGCAGCGATGCATAAAGTGTATTTTTTTTTCTTATATATAACAGTAGTAAATGAGCAAACTGATTTAAACAAATTAACCAATTAACCAATAAAAAGCTAAAAACTGAGCCCCGTTCCACCAATCTTCAATTAGACAAGTTCTAACTGCACACTCCTGCCACTAGGGTGCACGGGAACTTTCTCCAAAAAAAGATGGTCTGGATTAGTGCTCAAGTTATACAACCAAAGCTAGATTCAGAAGGTCTGAATTTAGTCTATGCTACAGCAAACAAGGCGTACCAATTTTAGAAAGAAACAGTTCAAATAAGCAGGCACAATAAGCCTTTAACCAGAAACTCTCAGCTCAGAAGGGCATAATCCACCCTCTCCTCCCACAAGAGTGCAGACCACACCTTCTTAATGTAAAATAATTGGCCCGAAGCCCAAGTGCTTAAACCAGAACTAATACACTTTTAGAATAACAGACACTAAGTCTTCAATCAGCAACTCCCAACTTAGAAGGGTGTAAGCTACCTATCCTGCCACAGCAGTGCAGACCACAAACCTTCTTAATGTAAAACAACTGGTCTAAGCTCAAGTGCTTCAACCAAAGGCTTAGAATAACAGTTACAATTTAATCAGGCTACTAACAAGCAGTAATAAATGCAGCAGAATAAATGCAATTAAGTACTTTTAAGAACAAGCAGCAAAAGCAAAATAAAGTAATAAAGTAGGAAGAAACACAATACAGTAAAAGCAGATGAGTAAAGTGCAATTTTTTATATAACAATAGAAAACAAGCAAACTGATTTAATCAAATTACCCAATTAACCAGTAAAAACCTCAGAACTAAGCCCTGTTCCAGCAGTCTTCAATCAGACAAGTTCTAACTGCACACTCCTGCCACTAGGGTGCAGGGGAACCTTCTCCAAAAAATATGGCCTGGATTAGTGCTCAAGTTATACAAACAAAGCTAGATTCAGGATGTCTGAATCTAGTCTATGCTACAGCAAACAAGGCGTACCAATTTCAGAAACAAACAGTTCAAATAAGCAGGCACAATATGCCTTTACCCAGAAATTCCCAGCTCAAAAGGGCAGAATCTACCCTCTCCTCCCACAAGAGTGCAGACCACAAACCTTCCTAATAAAAATTAACTGGCCTGAAGCCCAAGTGCTTTAACCAGAACTAATACACTTTTAGAATAACAGACACTGAGCCTTCAATCAGCAATTCCCAACTTAGAAGGATGTAAGCTACCTGTCCTGCACAACAGTGCAGACCACAAACCTTCTTAATGTAAAACAACTGGTCTGGAGTCCAAGTGCTTAAACCAAAAGGCTTAGAATAACAGTTAAAATTTAATCAGGCTACTACCAAGCAGTAATAAATGGAGATGAATAAATACAGTTGAGTACTTTTAAGAAGATGCAAAAGCAAAATAAAGTGCAATTTTTTTAAGTAAAGTGCAAGGAGAGAAGAAGAAGGAGCAGAAGAAAAATTCAGAAAAATTCAAGGTTAAGAACCTAAGTGGGTTGGCCTTCTCAGATGTTCTCTTTGTATTAAGTAGAGTGAACACCAGACTGGAAGGGGTGTCCCAGATCAAATTTACAGTAGGGGAGGGCAACTGTGAAGCCACCAGCTATAACACCACCACAAGAATAGGGTGGAAGGGAGGGGAAAAAACTGTTTCAGGACAGATGAGAAACAGAAAACAATGCCAGAAAATATATAAAACAATTCAGTCAGGCAAAATTAAGACAATGCAGAACTCTGAAAGGTTAAAATGACAAGAAATATACTTATAAATCAGCGATATATTTCCAGATTGTTTGAGAATCACACACCAGCCAGACACCAGGAGCTTCCAACAGTGTATACAGGAATTTACAAACAGAAACTATTTTTAAATCAGCAAGCCTTGAAGCATGTTCCCCAAAATGTGTGAAGAACATTCTCAGCCTGTCACATGACAAGCTGACAGTGGTCCAGACCTCTTTTATATTGATTATTACCTCTGAGGTTTACCTCTATTTCCATCCCTTATTTTTCTTTGTTTTTAACATTGTTGGTAAACATGACATAGACCTTACTGATATCTCTTGTGGATGAGAAAGTATTCTTTTCAGTATTCAATATTCCTGATTTTTGCCTTTCATTGTTCTGCTATAATTGAAGAAGGCACTGATTTTGACTTTGGTTAATATCTTATAGTTTATTTCAGACAGCTTGAAAACTTCAGTTAGATGTATGCATGCTTTGTTTAATTCATTTTTATTATTTGTTGAGTACTTTTCTTATGGGCTAGGCACGGTCTTATTTTTCCATTTATAAAGTTTGTTTAGTTTATAACTTCCTCAATGGATTTTACATTTCATACTACCACATTATACAGTGGCAACAATCTACATTAGTCACAATCATTCAGATACACAACAGTGAAGTTATCCAAATGTGAAGATAGTAGAGAACTCCTCAGATGCAATAAGCATCTGATTTCTACAATATTTCATAGATGAAGCAAGGGGGATTTAACAGCTGACACTTGGTCCTGGAGTGCCCACAAAATAAATCTTCAGTTCTGAACACTCAGTGCAACCAATTACGCCAATAAGTAATTACTGAGGATAGTATGGAAAACTGGAGATTCTCAATATGGAATGAATAGTCATCTCTTCAGTCTTACAGTGGTTGACTAAAAGACAAAATTTGCCCTGCAGTTTTGGATGGTCTCCAGGCTTCCTTCTAATGACATCAGAGATGATATACTCTTCAGGGGAAGGAGAGGTACAACTAAGTATCATCAGCTTAAAAACAATATTTTAAACTCCTTCAGTCTGATGACATTGTCTTATGCTTTTGTTCAGTATCTCAAACTACACAGAATTATTCTCCAAGTATATAATGTTGTTGTTCACATTTACCCTGCAAAAGTTCATTTTTGTACTGCAGCCTCTCCACTAACAGGTACCTGTGACCTTTTCATAATTAAGATTAAGGTTGGAGAATACATAATAATGGTTGATAGGGTCTAATATCAGTGGTACGTTAGTCCTGGAACTAGTTACACATAGTATGCAATCACCTGCATACCAGCTAGAAGGCACATATACAAGTAAAGGAGTATACTCTCCTATGTCATTATGGAATTGTTTGAGGTATGAAATCATGGCTTCCATTGTTAGAATAAGAAGCAACATGGACAGAGCAGACTTTCTTGTCTGGTACCTCAAACAGCTGGAACAGTGGAAGGGGAACTAATTCTTGAGTACTTGGGTATATGGTTAAAGGGAACTGATTCTTGAGTACTTGGGTATATGGTTAAAGGGAACTTATTCTTGAGTACTTGGGTATATGGTTAAAGGGAACTAATTCTTGAGTACTTGGGTATATGGTTAAAGGGGACATTTTTCTTGAGTACTTGGGTATATGGTTAAAGGGAACTGATTCTTGAGTACTTGGGTATATGGTTAAAGGGAACTTATTCTTGAGTACTTGGGTATATGGTTAAAGGGAACTGATTCTTGAGTACTTGGGTATATGGTTAAAGGGAACTTATTCTTGAGTACTTGGGTATATGGTTAAAGGGAATTGATTCTTGAGTACTTGGGTATATGGTTTCTTGTAAAGACATTCTCCCTGGGATTCATTAACATGACTTCCAAGACTGAGCAAGGGCTAGCTGCTAAGAGGCATGATATGGCCTCAAAGGTAATTATGAATTAATGAGTAGGAATTTCATGGCACAAGCAGTAACTGATTAAGAAACTACTCACAAAAATAACATGGACACTAGAGAGAGACCTTTTTATGTGACTGTGGTTAGGGATTTCGTGGACACCAGTAGCCAGCATTTAGCATGCACATGACTGTGTGTGTCTGTTACTTTGTGACACTATGAAAATTACTTGGAAGCCACAATAAATGGCTCTCAGCAATGTTTCTATGCACCTTTATTTATTGAAATTGTGAAAAAATAGAATTATGGGAAAATCAGACAATGGGGAGCCATAACCAGAGGAACATACAGAAGGACATGGGAAACACAGGGGGAGGTAGTGGGTAAGAGGATGAGGAGGAATGGTGTACTTGTTTGTGATACAGATTCCCATTTTCGGAGAGAGTGGATTGAGAAGGATGCAAGTGAAATGTAGGGGAAGGGCAAGAGGGCATATTTATGAAAACATGGGTATAGATAGTAGAAATCCTTCAATCCCAAAGGATCATGGGTTTGCACCTCTATTGGACTGATTTGAGCAGCATCTTCTGTGGCTGTGAAATCCAATCCAGAAATGGCAATCCCTTCCACACAGCTGCAATATGCAGATGTCGGTCTGGTATCATGGGCATGGATCATTCTGAGGGCTGTCTTATCCTCTGCTGTCCTTGCCATGGGTATATAAACAAACATAAAACACAGGTAAAGACTGACAGTGGAGATGCTGACACAAAGAGTGGGATTTGACAATAGATATATTGACATATAGATATGGGTAGAACAAGTAATAAAGGGAAGGACTGAACAACAAACTGGTAGGTAGTAACACACAAAGAAGGGGAACAGCTGGATGGAGGATAGGGTTGGTACTCCACTCTTGACCACACTGCTTGGGCCAAACCCAGGAAGAAGTAAGTCATCACTGTGACTGTCCTCCCTACTAGGCCCTGCCTCAGATTGTGGAGACTGCATGACCATGTCATAGTGCAAGCCTGTAAGCCAGACAGAGACCCTCTGTTGGTGGTTGATGTGGTCTTCAAGCTGCTGGTCCATAAGCTGTCCCCTCACCTATTCTAACTCCTGCTGAGTGTTATATTGTGACCCCCCCCGGGTGTTGCCAGAGGGAACAAGAGCACTTTCTTCCAGTTACTGACTGCCAGGGGCCAGTGGTGATACCCCAAGGTCACTCCCTGCTACAGGACCTACATCACTCAGTGGAGAGAAAAGTCTGGAAGCAGATTATGTTCCTGCATGAGATGGACAGGTTAGATAGCAGGATGGGGACTACTGCTGTACTATGAGTTTAGCCATAGTAGCTGCTGCAAAAAAATGGTAAAATGGATGGAAATTAATAAAAAAACCAACATAAAAATGTAATCAAAAGATGGTCATAGTGAGAGATAGACAGAGATAAAAAGTCATTCCCACTCTAACTGTTTCTGATGATCAGTTTTATAGGTAACCACTGGCATATGACAGAGTTGCTAGGTATGTTGCTATGCCAGGGCTGATTGTGCTGACTAGATATATAAACTGAAATGTCATGGGATCATAAGATCATAGGAGGTTACTAGGCTAATGTCCCTGAGGTCTTTACAAGCTTAGCTAAGAGTTTATCCCCAAAAAGAAACCTCAGTCAGCACCTGTTACCCCTGTCAATGAGGGACACAGGTGAAACCCCTGGGACAAATTTGTGGTTTCCCATTCACTCATTAAGGTTGAGCTTGAAGAGGGTCAGAGAAATGCTCTGTTTGACATGTATGGAAAGTCTATTCCAGAGATGGGGCAGCATCTGGGAGACAAACCTATCTCTCCAGCAGGTTTTGTTGATGTCCCATATTAGATTCAGGCCTTTTGAGCAGGTAGTGGGTAAGGAGTTAGACTTCTGGATATGGAGAACCTCTAGTAGGGCAGGGTCTTAGATTGCCTTGTAGATGAGACACAGATCACCCCTGAGCAATCTGTATGATACCGAGTATAGTGATAGTGATATGAGCCTGTCTGCACAGGACAAGTGTTGGAGACTATGGATTCTCTGTGTGAAGTATTTCAGTGGCCTTTCCAGTTGATGCAGATGCTTGGAGAGGTACATCCCAAATAGGGCGTTATACTCAATTATTGGTCTAATGAGGGAGGACTATAGAGAGGTAATAACCTCCTTTTTTCTGGATGCAATACTTTTACTTATGAGATAACCACTTAAAAGGCTTTTCTGTCCACTGCCACTACATGATGGTCGAATGTGAGATTGTTATCAACCTGAGTCCCCAGGTCTCTCACCACAGGTTGTATGCTTAGGGGGTTGCTGTTGATGTGGTAATTGGTAGGGATCATGTTTTTGTCGAATGGTATGATGATACATTTTTTTTTGGATTTAACTTGAGGCCATGACTTTGGCACCAGTCATTAGTTGCTGTGAGACTGTCTTGCAGTATGTTAACATCATTTAGGGAGACAGTGACAGCGCCCAACTTACAGTCATCTGCAAACATGGTCAGCCACTGGCCTTTTGTCTTTGCCTGGACCTCTGAGAAATAGATGCCAAACAGTAGGGATCCCAGGACAGATGCCTGGGGAACTCCATTAATGACAAGTCTGCTATTGGAGGTGGAGGTGCCTATTTTGACTTTGAGGGTCCCTTCAGCGAGTCAGTTGGCCACCCACCTGATGAGGTAGGGATTTATGCCAGGTTGCGTTAGTTTTTTGATAATGCTTGAGTGGGGGATGGTGTCAAAGGCCTTAGCCAAGTCAAGGTAAGCTGTATGCAGGGCCTTGGTGACAGTCTCAAAGAAGTCAACCAAGTTCAATAGGCAAGATCTGCATTTGACAAATCCAAACTGGGTGAGGTCAAGTGCTTGGAGATTGTCCATGTCCTTGTTTATGAGATCCATAATAATACACTCCATGGCTTTACAGATCAGACTTGTCAAGCTAATGTGGCGATAGTTTCCAGGGTCAGTAGTGGCACTACCTTTGTGCAAGGGAATGACAATGGCAGTTCTCCACTCTGTTGGAATGAAGCCAGTACTTAGGCTGTGGTTGAATAGGGTACTCAATGGTGAAGCCAGTTCTTGCTGGAGATGGTGCAGAATACATCCTGGGATACTATCAGGTCCCATGGAAGCTGTGTTGTTTGCCTTGGATAAGGCCTGCAACACTTGATCTATGGAAATGTGAGGTGCGGGACAAGTATCGGGGATGTTGAAAGGGCCTCTGCGGGCAGACAGGGGGTGAAGTTTGTGCTGAACCTATATGCTAGTAGGTTGGCTAAATCAACAGGATCAGTGTAAGTGATACTGTTAAATACTAGTTTGGAACAAACCTGGGCTTTGCCAAGGAGGTCCCTGATGTAACTGAAGACGACTTTATGGTTTCCCTTTGCTTTGGAGGCTAGTTCCGATTCATAATTGGCCTGGGAAGTTTTCACTAGTGATCTAATTTGCTTGTTCAGGCTAAGGAAGGAGTTTTTCCAGTTTGGAATTTGTTCCTTTTTACCCTTGGACAACAGTTTTACCCAGTGACTGGGGATGCACAAGCCAGTGCATTTATTTGTGCCAGTCCCAAGCCTGGATAAATGGGGAGGGTTGCGTCAGGAAGGGCATCCAGTGTAAAATTTTGCCAAATCATACATGCGAACAGCAGTACAGATATACATACTGGATTGGTTGAGGCCTGGGTTAACAATGACCGCCAACAGTACTGTTGGCCAACAGGGTGCTGGCGGAAAATGGGCTACTGATGGCCGAAGGAGGAGAAGAAGGGGAAGGCATGCCTGAAGGAAGGTAAAGGCTAGGACTGTGGTAGTGAGGTTTGGAACTTTAAATGTTCCCAGTATGACTGGTATAGGAAGAGGGCTAGCTGATATGATGGACAGAAGGAAAGTTGGTATATTGTGTGTGCAAGAGACCAGATGGAATGGGAGCAAGGCTAGGTGTATCAGAGGTGGGTTCAAATTGTTTTATCATAGTGTGGATGGGAGAAGAAATGGAGTAGGGGTTATCCTGAAGGAATAGTATGCTAAGAGTGTTTTGGAGGTGAAAAGAGTGTCAGATAAAGTGATGTTTATGTAGCTGGAAATTGATGGTGTAATGATGAATGTTGTTAGTGCATATGCTCCACAAGTTGGATGTGCGATGGATGAGAAAGAAAAATTTTGGAGTGAGTTGGATGAAGTGGTGATGACTGTATCCAAGGGTGAGAGAGTGGTGATTGAAGCAGATTTCAATGGGCATGTTGGTGAAGGGAACAGAGGGGATGAGGAAGTGATGGGTAGGTATGGTGTTAAGCAAAAGAATGCAGAAGGTCAGATTGTAGTGGATTTTGCGAAAAGGGTGGACATGGCTGTGGTGAATACATATTTTAACAAGAGGGAGGAGCATAGGGTGACATACAAGAGTGGAGGGAGATGCACACAGGTAGATTATATCTTATTTAGAAGGGCCAGTCTGAAGGAGATTGGAGACTGTAAATTGGTGGCAGGGGAAAGTGTAGTTAGGCAGCATAGGATGGTGGTTTGTAGGATGACATTGGTGATCAAGAAGAGGAGGAGGAGTGTGAAGGCAGCACCAAGGATCAAATGGTGGAAATTGAAAAAGGGTAATTGTGAGGTGGAGTTCAGGGAACAGTTAAGACAGGCACTGGGTGGCAGTGAAGAGTTACCGAATAGCTGGGTAACTACAGCAGAGCTAGTAAGGGAGATGGCTAGAA
The DNA here is from genome assembly GCF_019279795.1 of Protopterus annectens. NCBI lineage: Eukaryota > Metazoa > Chordata > Ceratodontiformes > Protopteridae > Protopterus > Protopterus annectens. The sequence goes on from NC_056732.1 coordinate 139,158,934, forward strand.
AGATGCTTGGTGTGACATCTGGACAGAGGAAGGAGGACAAGGAGACCTGATGGTGGAATGAGGAAGTACAGGAGAGTATACAGAGAAAGAGGTTGGTGAAGAAGAAGTGGGGTTGACAGAGAGATGAAGAAAGTAGACAGGAGTATAAGGAGATGAGGTGCATGGCAAAGAGAGAGGTGGAAAAGGCTAAGGAAAAGGCGTATGAAGAGTTGTATGAAAGGTTGGGCACTATGGAGGGAGAAAAGGACCTGTACCAATTGGCTTGACAGAGGGACTGAGCTAGTAAAGATGTGCAGCAGGTAAGGGTGATAAAGGATAATGAGGGAAACGTACTCACAAGCAAGGATCGTGTGTTGAGCAGATTGAAAGAGTTCTTTGAGGGGCTGATGAATGAAGAGAATGAGATGGAGAGAAGGTTGGAGGATGTGGGGATAGTGAATCATGAAGTGCAGTGGATTAGCAAGGAGGAAGTAAGGACAGCTATGAAGAGGATGAAGAATGGAAAGGCTGTTGGTCCAGATGACATACCTGTTGAAGCATGGAGCTGTTTAGGTGAAATGGCAGTGGAGTTTTTAACTAGATTGTTTAATGAAATCTTGGAAAGTGAGAGGATACCTGAGGAATGGAGAAAAAGTGTTTTGGTACCGATTTTTAAGAATAAGGGTGATGTGCAGAGCTGTAGTAATTACAGTGGGATTAAATTGATCAGTCACAGCATGAAGTTATGGGAAGGAGTAGTGGAAGCTAGGTTAAGAAGGGAGGTGATGATTAGTGATCAGCAGTATGGTTTCATGTCAGGAAAGAGCACTACAGATGCGATGTTTGCTCTGAGAGTGTTGATGGAGAAGTACAGAGAAGGTCAGAAGGAGTTGCATTGTGTCTTTGTGGACTTAGAAAAAACATATGACAGGGTGCCTAGAGAGGAGTTGTGGTATTGTATGAGGAAATCGGGAGTGTCAGAGAAGTAAGTAAGAGTGGTACAGGATATGTACAAGGGTAGTGTGACAGTGGTGAGGTCTGCAGTGGGAGTGACGGATGGGTTTAAGGTGGAGGTGGGATTACATCAAGGATCAGCTCTGAGCCCTTTCTTATTTGCAATGGTGATGGACAGGTTGACAGATGAGATCATGATGTTTGCAGATGACAATATGATCTGTAGTGAGAGTAGGGAACAGGTGGAGTAGACCCTGGAGTGGTGGAGATATGCTCTAGAGAGAAGAGGAATGAAGGTCAGCAGGACTAAGACAGAATATATGTGTGCGAATGAGAGGGAGGATAGAGGAATAGTGAGGAGGCAGGGAGTAGAGGTGGCAAAGGTGGATGAGTTTAAATACTTGGGATCAACAGTTCAGAGTAATTGTGAGTGTGGAAGAGAGGTGAAGAAGAAAGTACAGGCAGGATGGAATGGGTGGAGAAGAGTGTCAGGAGTGATTTGTGACAGACGAGTACCAGTAAGAGTGAAAGGGAAGGTCTACAAGAGGGTAGTGAGACCAGCTATGTTATATGGGTTGGAGACAGTGGCACTGACAAAAAGGCAAGAGTCAGAGCTGGACGTGGCAGAGTTAAAGATATTAAGATTTGCACTGGGTGTGACGAGGGTGGACAGGATTAAGAATAAGTATATTAGAGGGTCAGCCCAGGTTGGAAGGTTTGGAGACAAGCCAGAGAGGCAAGATTACATTGGTTAGGATATGTGCTAAGGAGGGATGCAGAGTATATTGGGAAAAAGATGCTAAGGATGAAGCTGTCAGGTAACAGGAAAAGAGGAAGGCCTAAGATAAGGTTTATGGATGTGGTGAGAGAGGACATGCAGGTTGTTGGTGTGACAGAGCAAGATGCAGAGGACAGAAAGAAATGGAAACAGATGATCCGCTGTGGTGACCCTTAAGGGGAGCAGCTGAAAGGAGAAGAGGACAGTTGGACAACAGTTTCTTCATTTTGTTATAAAGCCTGTTAATAGAGGATGTCCACCAAACAGGTTTGCGTTTCCTTGAGGAGCAGGTTTTAGTTCTATTGGGTATGGCTGAGTCCATACAGTTGTACAGGTGCTTGTATACTGCATTGGCACACTGTTCAGCATAGTTGTCTGCATCCTCTGAGGGGGGTCGGTGGTGTGAAGCCACATATACCCTCACTTAGGAGGCTGTAATCAGCTTTTGAGAAGCGTTTTTGCTTGATTATAGCTGGGGGGGGGGGTTGGGTGGGCTAGAAACTTTGAATGAGGCAGTTCGATGATCTGATCTCACCAGAGAAGAACATACTATTGGAGTGGTGCAGCGGTCACCCAAATTGGTGAGAACCAAGTTGAGAATGTTATTGCCCCTTGTGGGGGATGAGACAGGCTGGTCTAGTGCATTAGAACTGATGAAGTCAATGAATCATTAAGAGAGTGCATTAGTGCAAGAATAGTTCACTCAGTCTATGGTGGGGTAGTTGAAGTCACCAAGGATCAGGGTGTTAAGGGGTACCTTGATGGAGTCAAGTAGATCCAAGTAAGAGGAGAGGATGTCCTGAGTCATGGAGGGGGGGTCTATAGCTAGCTATAACTTGGATGGGTGTCTTGCCAACTGCCAGTTGCACCTGGAGTAGTTCCAGTGCATCATGCTGGCAAACCAGTCTGGAAGTGTGCCTGTCCTTAATGAAGATAGAGACTCCACAACCCTTAGTCTTCCTAACCTCATTTTGGGGTCAGAATGTGTGCAATGAGGTATAGACTGGTAAGGCAGGGATGCTCTCCACAGCCCTGAACCAAGTTTCCTTGACCGTACAGACATTGGCATATTCCAGTGCAAGGAGAGCCTTCAGTGAGTCAATTTTCAGGTTTAGGCTCCTAGCATTAAGCAACATGACCTTCAATTTGCTTTTTGACAGATCTTTTTTGTTGGAAGGTTTGCCTTTGAGACACTGCCTAAAAAAGGCACAATGGGGTAGGCAAGAGCCTTGGCCAGGATCCAGAAATCCAGTGGTGACAGATGAAGGCCATCTCTGGCGAAGCATTGAGGCCTGTCGACCATGTCATCTCAGGCAGACAGATACTGGATCCCCTTGGAATGACATCAGAAACTAAGCCAATTGTTGAAGTCAATTATTTTTTGTTGGTATTGTGGCATCATTCTTGGTGAAGGTAGGATGCTGCTTAGGGCTATGGTCATACCTGCCTGGAACACATACTCTGAGAGTTCAATCATGTCTCTCTTCATATAGTCCAGGGAGGTACGTCTCAAGTAATTCACACCAACATGGCAATCTCCTCTTTGTCAGGAGTACTGACTGTTGCAAGAGAGCATGGACTCAAGGTTACTGATGTACGTGCACTTCTTGCAGGTGGAAGAATTATGTGCTAGGAGAAGACAGTTGTCAGTAAACATGAGGCAGTTGCTACAATGTCTCAGTATGCCCATCATACCTCTCAGCTGTACAGATTTTCACAGGATGTCCAGATTTTTGCCTCATATTTTTGTTCTGTTTCTCATAAAATTGTGTTTTTCTGGCAAATAGTTGGCAAATCATTGAGGGTTGAAGTCAGAAAATAATGGCAGAGATTTGAATTTCAGACTTCATACCCATCAGAAACTTCATGCTAATGCAAAACCTGTATTCTATCAACTTCATAAGTTTGTAAGAGAAATATTTAAAAAGTGTTCCTATTTTTGGGCCTTTTTCCTCAATTATTTATGGCTTCGCCCAGATTTCTTGCTCTAAGTGGTTTAAAGGTATGATGCCCATGTCAACCAGGCTGGCAGGAGAAACTGATGGGAATTGTCCAGACATAGTGTTTCGAATGCTTAGGCAGACTTATGGAGAGAGGGTTTTGATAAGGGTTTGTCCACAAGAGTGTAGACCACAAGAACCTTCTTAAATGTAAAGTAATTGACCTAAAGCACAAGTGCTAAAACCAAAGCTAAGCTGCTTAGAATAACAGATAAATTTAAGAAGGCTACTAACAAGCAGTAATAAATGCAGCAGAATACAAGCACTTGAACACTTGAGCACACAGCAAAAATAAGGTAATAAAGTATGAAGAACACAATTACAGTAAAAGCAGCTGAATAAAGTGTATTTTTTAAAATGGAGATGAAGGAAACAGAAGATAGTTCAAGATTAGGGAACTAAAGGGGCTGGCCTTCCCAAATGCTCTCTTTCTCTCTACTCAGTACACTCAGCTGATGAGATAGGACACAGAGGGGTGTCCAAAGTCAAAGAAGCAAGGGGGTAGTCCTACCCAAATAATCTCACTGCACTAGGTTGAGTGATCAAATGAGATTGGACTGGAAGGAGTGACCATAATCAGATTTACACCAGGGGCAGGCAGTTCCAAAGTCACCAAGTTTAAGACTACAACAAAACTTGGGAGGGTGGGAAAAACAGTGCAGACAGGAAAGGACAGAACCAATAAAGCAAATACATAATATATATCCCCACTGGATGACTTGTGTGGAGTGACAATGTACCCATGGTCATAGGTTTGGAGTGTGGACCAGACAGCAGAATGGCAATGTTGGACATTTCTCACTATTTCTTTCTGAACCGAAAAGCAAGAACAACAAATACAACAAACATCAATTAAATGTCTTGAAAGAGCCGATTTAAGCATAATGGAAATAACAGGGAAGTGATCAGTCCTTCATGATTATATCTCGGGAGCTTTTGTCTGACCTCTTTTCACTAGCTCAGAAAGTCAGGATAGCACTTCAGCAGGTCACTGTAGTGGTGTAAGCACTGCTCATCAGTGTCTGATGCCAGCAGCATTACTCACCACCCTGGCAAGATTATGTCCGGTATCCATTGGGGAAACTTTATAAGAGTCCAAAAGCAGGCACTCTTGGTGCTCTCTGTACATGCAGTACAAAAATATTTTACTTTTCTTACTGCACCACCATTGACCCCCTATCATGTTCAGCACACTAAGAAGCCATTGATATTCATAGGTCACAGTACAAAGAAATATGGCAGCCCTTTCATGGTCACATGCACATTTCTGTCAGCATGTGATACACATCTTTCAGCACCTGGTTACCATAACTAGTCACTGTGCCACCATGGCACAACATGAAAATTCCTGGTGTGATACGTGGTGTTGAACAATTCCATGAAAAGACTACAAGCATCCCAGAGTCTACAAACATCACCAGATTTTCTCCTGAGTGTCTCTGTCAGCCATAATACTTCAGTAAAGTTTCCCACATCCCTTTCAAGTCATTGACATGCCCACACATGCTCAGTGCACTTCTTAGATATTCATGTGAGTGCACAAAGAAGACTGAACCTTTTAGTATGCCACAGGTGAATTACACAATGAGATAAAACTGGGATCCATTAACATTATGAACATGTTAAAAGCTGCAGCCATTGATAGGCTCATTGCATGAAGGAGATTGTGACAGTGAACCTGTAGAGTTGCATTCCACAAGGGAAAGTTGAATTACTACACGCTATACATGTTTAAAAAACAGTAAGTGGGTGGAAATTGGTACTGTATTCACTTTTGCTTTACTGCTTATAATTTACTTATGTGTTATTTGAGGAGCTACATGAAAGGGTGATACATTTGTGGTAAGATAGTGGGCAGGATTCACGAAGGCTTGCACGGACTGTAAGAGACGTGTAACACTCCATGCAAGCCTCGCGATCCAGGAACAGCCCGAAACTCCGTTTAAGAGACCAGCTAAAACGTCTCTTACACGGACTGGGCGTGGATATGCTAAATACCTCACTTGCAGCCGAAAGGTATGCAAATGAGGTATATTAGCGATCCACGAAGCAGAAACCAGCCCGTGTAAGAGACGTGTTAGCTGCAGAAATGTACTCAGTTGACAACTGAGTACGTTTCTGCAAAAAACACAATGGAGCCATGTCAGCTCCAAATAAAGGGTGCATATGTGTCAGGCAGCATGCCAATGGCCAAATATCTGGCCAATGGCAAGGTACACCGATGCAAATATTAAAAAAATATAATTTTATTTTTCGGCGATCGTCGATGTTTAAACGCAGCGCAGCCCCGCGCAAATGGGCTGCGCTGTATAAAACATAAAAATTAAGGTTATAAACCCACAAATGTGGGTTTTATGCAATACATGGAATGACAATGCAGGGACCAGCAGACCAAAAACAACATGGCCACTGTGTAGTGGTTGCTAAGGGGGGAAGCTGAGTCTAAGACATGTAACTAAGCATTAGTAGGTAATCTGATGTAAATGAGGGTTAGGATACTGAATCCCACAGTCACACAGCAAATGAGTACAGTCTGAGTAGTGTAAGAGATACATAAGGGGGAGGAATAGAGTAGGAGATAGGTGACATCACAGGGGGGAATGGTAGAAAGAAATGCAGTTCATTGGAGGTCAGTGTTACATGACAGATGACAGACACAGATCATGGAAAGAGGAGTGCCACAAGATAAGCATGGGAAAGTCAAGAAATGGAAAGTGTACACTGTTACTTACACCAAAGTTTCTTGCTGGGCGTGCATGCGCACGTGTGCGCACCATGAGGCGCGAGTAGGACAGTGTGCGCTCGTGTAAGGCAGACTGAGTATGTGGGAGCGTGTTGGTAGATGTGTAACACTGTTTGCGCTGGTGTGTGCACGTTTTAACCCGAATAGGCAGATCCTGAACCGTGTAAGCATGTGTGCATGCGTGTAAGCCACTGTGAGCGTGTTTCTGCTGGTATGCACGCTGCTCCCCCCTGAGGAAACAGAAAGGAAAAAGGAAGCAACAGAATTAGTAGGAAGCTAGCAGGGAATACTGCTGGAGCTAGCAGGTGAAAACAATTAGAAGCAGGCAATTACACAGGCAGAATACTAGCTAGCCCAGCACTTAAAACTCTGCAAACAGCAGTGCAGGATGTTTCTCTCAAGAGACACTGAAAGACAGGAGTAAGCTATTAGAAGTGAAAACTGAAAAAGCTGAACTCAGAGCAGAAATGCTAGGGGCTGCCATAGCTGTTATAATGAGACATAGGCGACTTGCTGAGGTTGGTGACAATGCAGATGGTGCCAGACAACCCACAGTGAGGAGACGGAGAAGAGTGTACAGGCCCAGGGTCACCTACCACGGGTTACATGAGCTGGAGATAGTAGAGCGCTATAGAGTGGACAGAGAGCTCCTGCAGCAAATAGTCGAGCTGTGCAGGCCACGCCTCACAAACAGAACCAACAGAGGGGAACCCATCCCAGTGGAAACTAAGGTATGTGTTGGCCTAAGAATACTAGCAACAGGTACCTTCCAGAGACCAACTCGTGATATGATGGGGATATCACAGGCATCAGCCTCCAGGGTACTGCACCAGTTCCTGGATGCCATGTCAGCACATGTCAGTGATCATGTATATTTCCCCAATGCCCGTGAGGTATTGGCCAGCAATATGCATCTCTTCCAGCAAATAGCGGAATACCCTGAGGTAGTGGGTGCAATAGACTGCACGCACATATGCATCAAAGCACCAGCCGGTGAGTGGGGTAGGGCCTACATTAACCGCAAGGGCTTCCCCTCCATCAACTGCCAGGTCGTGTGTGATGCCCAGGGCATAATAATGAATGTGTGTGCTGGCTGGCCTGGAGCTACCATGATTCCCACATCTGGCATTTGACGCAGCTGTACCAGACATTTGCCAATGAGGACATCCCACATGGACACCTAGTGGGGGATGCAGGTTATGCACTGGAGCCGTGGCTGATGACACCCATCAGAAACGCACACACACCTGAACAGGAACGCCATAATGAGGCACACGCACAAACACGTAATGTAATAGAGAGTGTGTTTGGGCTGCTCAAGTCACGGTTCCGGTGTCTGGACACATCTGGTGGAGCCTTGCAGTACTCACCAACTACATGTACCCAAATTGTCATGGTATGTGCTATGCTACATAATATGATCTTGTGAAAACAGCTGCAGCAGGACCAGCATAGGGCTGGGCCAAACAGCCCCCCACCATTGCCAAGGCCATCACAGGCAGAGCGTGACTCGGAGGAGGAACAACCTGAGCCTGCCCCAGTAGGCAGAAGGAGGCATGCCCAGAATGTCCTGGCCTTGGCAAAGAGGCAACGCATAGCACATACACTGGCTCAGTAGGAACCCTGGGAACGATACCCCTCTCTGACTCACTCAAATAATAACAGGGATGCCTAAAATGACATGACCTGCTCACAAACATGTACAGGGAGTGTAATATGTGCATCCGACAGAGGCAGCCCTGCAGCACCACCTGAGGCATGAATGCCATGTGTTAAGTAATGTAACACCATGTACTATATGCACACTTGAGGACCCTGACTAACATCCACCCTCACCAAGCATGAAGCCACAAAATGACGATGGGATGATCAATTGCAATAACTGGCTGAAGTAATGCAGTTAGTCAAAGGGGAGCCAATGTGTTTCAGCCTGGGAAGACATGCTGAGCATGACATGATGCACCACCTGCTAGGGGTGGCATGCACCTAATCAGTCCAGGCCCCATGGATACTGGCAAAGGCTGTCAGTACCCACAGAGTGCCCTGAATAGGTAAGTCTCAAAACACAAACGCACCTTCATAGGTACCACAAGGGATAGGAACCTAGATGTAATGCTACCCAATGCCAGAAGTCTAAACCGCAAGATGCGTGCAGTGTAAACGCGCACAGTATGGAGAATGTTGATATCAGTCCTGTAATAGAAAACTGGGTCAAGGCTCACATCAGCACCCTAACACTACCAGGTTACACCTCATACTGTGCTGTACAGCCTCAAAACATGGAACAAGCTACAAAAGGAGGGTGACTAGCAATAATTGTCAAGGATAACTACACCCCCATGTTGGTACCACAACAAGAAGCAGCATGGATTAGCCATGGTCAAATACCAATGGCTAAAACCGCCTCCCAGTATATAGCCTGCTGCAGACTACTGTCCTAACACCAGGAACTGCACCTGGCCTATGTTGGAATACATGAATATATCAAGCCCCCCAAACCACATTATATTGGGTGACTGAAAATACCCAGACATACACTGGGAGCATTATACTATCACCAACACAGTAGGAGAAATGTTCCCAGAATCCATAAACCAAAATGCCCAGGAACAACGTACCACTCCCACAAGAGGGGTAAGCATACTGGATCTGATAATCAGCAACATGCGTACTGGATGGCAAGATGAGAAGTGTATCCCTCACTGGTAAGACCAGACCATAGAGTAATCACACCGGATATACACATCCTGACCACAGTCCCTGGACAGAAAACCACAGTGAAAAACATGTGTAAAGCACAAGTTGCACCCCTCCAAACTGATGTGGAATCCACGAAAGGCCCTGTGCAGGTGCAGAATATGGGACACACCGCAGAACATGTTATACAGGCATTCCATGAACACAGCCAGGAATGCTTGGATTATGCAATCACAAATAACAACAACACACAATGCCATACATGCAGGCATCTGGCATGCTGGACTCCAGCCATTACCAAACCATGCAAGAGAATGAGGAAGCTACTACATGAGAGAGTAAACATAAAAAGGGAAGTAATCACTGATCAGTAGTATGGCAATAAAATATGTCCACACATACAATCCACTAAGGCCAGCCACAACAAGTAGAATCTGTGAATTCAGAGGCAATGTGACACCTTCCCCAAGTACACAGACAACCCTCAACTCCCCCCAATAAATACAAATATATGTGAGAGATGCAACCATTTATCCAAACCGGAGGCTGAGCTCCCCCAACTTAGTACTGTCAAAACTAGTCAGAAGGAGAAGGTAACCACATACACCACAAACCCAGTCCCACATAGACCTATCACAACTGTAAACCAAACACATAAACACAGAAAAACATTCCCAGAGGCCCTAATTACAAACACACCACAACAACAGAGGCCTCCAAAGCAGACCCCAAGCAACCACAACCTCCAAACATAGCACATGCAACACATAGTACACAAAGCTGGCGTGCCAAACAGTCACAGGCCAGAAGGAGAAACAACATGCCTGATACAGTTGTAATAGGTGTCTGTATAGGCAGACACACTGCTGTCCCACTCACCAGACTGAACAAGGGAAAGGGTACAGTAAGCTGCCTGTAGGCTGCCACAATATGCCACATAACACAAGTACGCAGGTCACCCCAAAGCAAGCAGAAATATGATGCACCCATTGTCCATGCTGGTGTGAATGACCTGAGATGTACCTCCCTGGACTACATGAAAAGAGACATGGATGAGCTCTCTGAGTATGTACTCCAGGCCGGTATGACACTGGCCATTTGCAGCATCCAACCCTCACCAAGAATGATGCCACAGTACAAACACAGAATGATCAGCTTTAACAGGTGGCACAATTACAGCTGTCAGTCCAAGAGGGTCTAATGTCTGTCTGCTTGAGATGTCATGCATGACAAGCCATGCTGCTGTCCCAGGGATGGCTTGCACCTGTTACCCCTGGGCGTCTGGATACTGGATAAGGCCTTTGCCACCTCCATAGAGCCGTACGTAGGCAAGGCCGAAAAGACTAACCCACCACCCTAGAAAACATAAGTGGTAAGAAACATAAGGGTAATGCTGATCAATGCCAGATGTGTAAACTGCAATATGCATGCTCCCGAGGCACTTCCCAGTATGGAGAACATCGATGTCTGTGCAGTGACAGAAGCCTGCTGCAAGCCTACTGACAGCACACCAGCACTACCAGGTTATACCACATATCATGCGTTATGGCCTCAACAACTGGACCAAAACATCAAAGGAGGGGGAGTATCCATATGCAGCACAGACACCCATATGGCCAGGTAAGTGACAATGCACGAAGCAGCGGAGACCACCCATGTGCACCTAACTGTAGTCAAAACTGCTGTACAGTCAGTAGCATGCGACAGACCACACTCTCACACACAGGAACCCCACCCAAACATCCTGAAGACACTGGACAGTATGAATGTCCCACCAAATACCAAACAAGGTACTCACAAATTACCACATAGGTGGTAAACCATTATGTATGCAAGGAGTAATCAGGGACCTAGGGACACAAGTCGACAGCAACCTGTCATGTGACACTCACAATGCCAATGTGGCTAGGAAGACCGTCTATATTGGACACAGTATCATGAAAGGATTCACATCTACATCAACAGAGGTCACTGTGCCCCTGTACTGTTCCCTTATCAGACCCATAATCTGTTACAATGACTCATATGGGATGTACCGTACCTGACATCTGCAGTGGTTAGGAAGACCTCAAAGGTACCTCACCAAGAGGATAAAGGGTGTCAAATATATGTCATATGCTGCCTGGCTGTAGACACCCCAGCTGAATGCAGTCACAGACTGCCTACACAGAGGCATTGTATGTCTGTTGTACAAGGCCATGTCCAACACAGGGGTAATGGACATGCTCCACCCCAGGAAATCAAAGCCATTGGAGCTGTGAGAGTGACAGATGTCAGCCTCAACACATAATGAAATAGGATGTGCTGGAGGGACAGATACATAACCCAGAGGCTCCCCACACCCTGGAACAGGATCCCAATCCATGTTAGGCAGAGCCCCTCACTGACACCCCTCAACAGGAATATTGCCAAGTGGATGGATGATCGTAGATGTACACTGGGGGTATTCACTGTGTCACTTCCAGACAGAGGCACAGTAAAGAAAATCATAAATGGCCATAATATTCACATAGCAAGGCGTGAAAGACACACACACTCTGGCTAGGTTTACTAATGCCCTAGGGTGGATAGCCTAGTATGAACCTATGAACCTATAAAGATACAAATTGTACAGGACACTAAGGATAATCACAAGGCTTACTCAACTGATGGTAGGAACCATGTTGGGAATTCACAGATATGCTCTGAATCACACAGATATTACAAACAACATACCAAACACACACACATATTGCCAACATACAACCTGACAGGTGCAGTGCAACCCCCACCAGAATGCAAAATATCTATCCCAGCAGACTGCTGGCCCCCTGACATTGCAGATGCTGAGGTAACAGCCATCATCTACAAAGCAAAACACACAGCAGCAAAGGTATGAGATGGTGTCCTGGGCTGAGGCCAACATGGACTCCAAGAAGAATGGAATGCCAAATCACACTACTGCCCAATGTCAGCCTTACCACAGGATATGCACCCAAAAAGCAGTGTACAACAACAGTGGTCCTTCACAACAAAGGTGTTGCCTGAATGGATACTGGAAACTACCACCCCAGGATCCTGACAAGCTTGGTCTGCACAGCTATGGAAAGAATCAGTATGTACCGCAGACATAAAGCTATCAGGGACCTACAGACACCAGACCTTACCCAGTGTGGCTGTCGTAAGTGCAGATCCTGCCCCTAAACATGTTTGACCCATTTGAAACAGTCATTAAGGTCATTGATGAGGGCAATGTGGTCCACACAGCGTAGGTGGACAGTGAAAATGCTTCCAGATAATACCCTACGAGTTCAGTATGGATATGCTCACCAGCTTAAATATAAACCCCTATGTCAGTAGAGGGGTTGCAAACCAGACCAAGGACAGAACTGACATTGTCAGACATGCTGCATCCATGTCAGACTACAAAGCAGATATGAGTGGCATCCCACAAAGCTTGGTCCTGGGACCACCCCCGTTCCGTATATATGTCCCATAGGTACAGGCCAACATGGAAGGACTGTGACTGAACATGTATGCAGAGGAGTACAAACTGCCCACCATATCTGACCCCCAGCTGACACAAGCAACCCACAAAAGGGCCACATAGAAACAGACAACTGGAGCCATAGCCATGTCAGAAAGCTAATTGCAGAAATGTGTATAGACAACCACCGTGGATATACAGTAAGTGCCCACCAATTACCACACAGGTGTTAACCCATTACGTACCTAACATGTAATGAGAGACCTGGGGACACAAGGTGATAGATATCCTGCATTGGACAAACATGTGGCTGTAGTGTTCGCAGAAACATACCATATACCCACCCAATCATGAAGGTTGTCAGATCTAGATAAGGGGAGGCCACTGTGGCTCTGCAGTCATCCTTCATTAGCATCACAATTGACTACAATAGCCCCTGTGGGATATACCTCAGCAGACACCTCCATCAACTTTAAAGTCCACAACAGTACCTCACCAGGAGTAGCAAAGAGCATGAACAGATGCCATGTGTTGCCTGATTAAACAAACTGCAGCTCCACACACTGCCATACTGCCCACCCAGAGGCAAGCTGTGCCTGATGTATGAAGCCATGTCCAAGCTGGAATCAATGAACATGCTGCACCTTGTACAATCTGAATGGCAGTGAGCTATGCACATGAGAGACCTGAACCCCAGCACTGACATACATAGGACAAGCTGTACTGAATGATCCATAACACAGAAGCCACCCCCACTCTTGAGTAAACTCCCAGTACAGGTTAGCCAGAGAGTCACCTATTGACACCCCTCAAGAGGAATCCTGATGAGTGGATGGGAGATGGTAGGTTAACCCTGGGTATCACTGTTATGTCAGAGGTGGACGGAGGCACAGTATACTAACCATGACATATGTCATGGCAAACTCCAGTTACAATGTGTGTCAAAGGACAAACACACTCTGTTACTAGCATCAGAAATGGCCTAGGGAACATCGCTAGTGTTTGCCAATGTCCACCTATGTTGTGGAATACACTACCAATGTTGGACAAGCCTGGTGTAGGTAGTCCATATCTGAACATAATGCAACATGGTCATATGTGCACAACTGGCCCCTACACAGTCTGTTGTGCTCACTATGAAGATGGCAAGCAGTGATAGGACTAAAGCCCAGGATACTGTCCACCACAGTGAAAGTACTGAACCAGTACACTATACGGTACTACAGTGTTAGGTCATTATGAAAGGAAGTTGACAACTGTATGCAAAGTATCCCATGCAATCCCTGCAGGCACAGTATAATCCCTGTTGTGGCAGACACGAAGCAGTTGGCCAGTAAGTACACAACATGACACCCAACACACAACCATAAATTGAGATATTGTTGAAGTTCACACCCACCCAAATATGTGGTGGACTGCAGAGTTCAACATATGGAAAGCTCACACTGGGCATGCTCGCACACTTTGATAAATGAGGCATATGTCAGACAACATGCCATGGAAAGGCTGAACTGGGCATGCTCACACACTTAGGCCATATCTCCGTTTAGCAGTTGGCCACACATATCTGGTATTTGTACGTGTCATTCCAGGAACCAACCACAACACAGCAATCTGCCCAGTGCACCCAGTAAATGACTACAGAGACATAAGTGATATAGTGGACCGCCCTCATATTCAAACATCTTCCACAGATACACAAGTTGTTCATAGGAACAGGGAATGCTATGGCAATAAAGACATGCAAACAGTCTAACAGCAACAAATATTGTGCATCTGACAATTAAACATATGGGTGTAGAGGTCAATACTAGGCTGTTTGCCCTAGGGAATGACAGCTTAGCCAGAGTGTGCTTGGCATCTGCATCCCCAGTACAGTAGGCTACTGTGCCACTGTAAAGTAGGTCACATAAGGTAACGTGTGAGGCTAGTGAGCTGTGCCTCTGTCAAGCAGGGGCACAGTGGAGATGCCAGGGTTTGAATGTGCTAAGCCACATCCATGTTGTTGGTGTGTGCTGGAAGAGGGTTGCTGAGGACCTCTAACAGTAAGTGGGCATCAATAACAGACTGAGGGGAGCCCTATCTGCATTGTCTGGACAATTCCACTGTCAACACTGTGTTGTGATGAGTATGTGGGATTGAAGTGTCGTGCCGGTACTGTATAGCACATGGACCCACAAATTGTAGTGGCAGTAGGGTCAAGTTGTAGAGGCCTGAGTAGTTCCCACACACAATATGCCTGTACCTGATGTTAACAACTGGAATGGTGTATGTGAACACCTGCATATCCCGACACTGTTCCCAGGGAAGCAAAGTGTGTGTCCTGGATGTGGGAGTGGTGTTCTGGACTGGTTGTGTTGTGTGTTACAAGTCCTGCGGTCACGAAGCATGGTATAGAACATAACCTGCCAGTGCGATGTGCATATCTGACCCTGAAGTAGGTGGCTGCAAATGCATATATATGCTATCCCCCACCTGACAGGTAGTACTAGATGTACATACCTCTGTAGAAATAAAGATGTCAGCATCCTATAAATACTGCAGGTGCAGAAAAGATGCCCAGTAATTCGGATAGCGTGCTCTGCTAATGCGTCTCCCTCAAGTGCCATAATATAGTTAGGTAGGAGTTTGAACCATGCAAATGCTCAGTGTGTGTGTGTGTGTGTGTGTGTGTGTGTGTGTGTGTGTGTGTGTGGGTGAGTGGGGTTGATGTGTGTGCAAGTCTGTGTGAGGGAAGTGTCCCTTTTGGCAACTGTGAAAACACTCTACAGGATGCACATTCCCCCTTCTAAGCACTGATGATGTCAGCACCGTATATGTACAGCAGGAGAAGAAAAACCTCCCAGTAATGCGAATAGCGCGCTCTGCTAATGTGTCTGTCACGAGTGTCATAACATGGTTAGGTAGGGGTTTGAATCCTGCAACTGCCCAGTGTGTGTGAAGGGGGGTTAGTGTGTGTGCAAGTCTGTGTGAGGGACGTGCCCCTTTTGGCAACTGGGAAAACACTCTACAGGATGCACATTCCCCTTTCTAAGCACTGATGATGTCAGCACCCTATATGTACAGCAGGAGAAGGAAACATTCCCAGTAATGTGAATAGCGCACTCCGCTAATGCGTCTGTCACGAGTGTCATAACATAGTTAGGTAGGGGTTTGAGTCCTGCAACTGCCCAGTGTGTGGGGAGGAGGGTTAGTGTGTGTGTAAGTCTGTGTGAGGGAAGTGTCCCTTTTGGCAACTGGGAAAACACTCTACAGGATGCACATTCCCCTGTCTAAGCACTGATGATATCAGCACCCTATACGTACAGCAGGAGAAGGAAGACCTCCCAGTAATGCGAATAGCGCGCTCTGCTAATGCGTCTGTCATGAGTGTCATAACATAGTTAGGTAGGGGTTTGAATCCTGCAACTGCCCAGTGTGTGTGGAGGGGGGTTAGTGTGTGTGCAAGTCTGTGTGAGGAAAGTGTCCCTTTTGGCAACTGGGAAAACACTCTACAGGATGCACATTCCCCTTTCTAAGCACTGATGATGTCAGCACCCTATAAGTACAGCAGGAGAAGCGAAACCTCCCAGTAATGCGAATAGCGCGCTCCGCTAATGCGTCTGTCACGAGTGTCATAACATAGTTAGGTGGGGGTTTGAAACCTGCAAGTGTGTGTGCTTGTATGAGGGGAGTTTGTGTGTGTGCAATTCTGTATGAAAGACATGTGCTTTTTGGCAATCAGGAGATCACACTACATGATGCACATTACCCTTTCCAAACACTGATGATGTCAGCACCCTATAAGTACAACTGGAGAAGAGGAACCTCTTAGTAAACCGAATAGTGCGCTTCGCTAATGTGTCTCTCTCACGTGTCATGACATAGTTAGGTAGGGGTATGAATCCGGCAAGTGTGTGGGGGGGTAGTAGGGTGTGTTTACTTGCAAGTGTGAGAGAACAGATCCTTTTGGCAAATACTACAATACACCAGATGCTGCATATTCCCCCAGTAAACACAGGGGATGTCACCACACTATCAGTACAGCCAAACAGGGCTACTTGGCCAGTAATGCCAATAGTGCGCTCTGCTACTGGGTCTATTACCACTGTCAGAGCACAGATAGGTATGTTTTGGAAACCCACAACTGCCACGTGTGGTTGTGTCACACAATATGACCATGTGTGGGTTGTTGTGCATAACAATGCATGCCATTGCCTAAACCAGCAATGGCAATGCACACATGATGTATGTGTGTGACACATACACATATATACCTGTGACCTTCAGTAGTTACCATGTCCGACACGTCAAGTGGATAAATGGTATTCGCAATGCATAACAATATGACTGTGTCTTACTGTGCAGGGGCCGCACGCGGTATGTGTCTACACAGTGTGGGTTGTATATGGTATAATACCTACAGCAGGGGATACACATATGGTCTGGGCCATATAGTCTACATGTAGTCGATGAACAGGTGCTGCATGTTCCACCTGTTGTGGGATTGGTAACATGTTGTTCCACTGCAATTCAGTGACCACATGCTGGGAACCTGTCAGCTAATGTGTTGTGGCTACAGCAATGCTCACGCACAATGTTTGGCTGGATGCAGTCCAGCCATATAAAGACATTTCTTGAGACTGCCATATTGCCAGTGTTGTTAGGGAGGATAGGTGGGTTTCCTGTGTATGGGAGGGTTGTGTGTGCCAGGCTATGAAGCAGAAGGCAGTCCAACACACTGTTAGCTGCTCATGGATAGGCCCTGATGCTTTGTGCTGTGCCAACAACCTGGAGGTGTGTGTATCTGTGGTGCCTTGGGATACCACCCCCCTGTCCATGTGTGTTACATGTGTAGGGGACAACAGGCATGGTATGAGGTATAACCTGGCAGTGATGGATTGCACCTGTGAGTCGTGAATCAGGAATCTGGTACTGCACAGATATTGCAGTTCACCATGCTGAGGACAGTGTCCAGTGCATGCATCTTGCGGTGTACACTGCTGGTGTTGTGTAGCATCACTGTTAGTGTCCTTTCCTGTGTGATACCCGCGGAGGTGGCTATGTAATCCGTGTCCTGCAGCAAAAGGCACTATGTGTGTATCAAGGGGCTTCGCCAATATACAATGGCCCATGGGTGTCACGTGCAAGCTGCCCCTCGCAAATCATTGTGGCTTCCCTAGCATGTAAGCACACATTGACAGCCTTTGGATACCCTATGAATGTCATTGGAGATTGAGCAGAATGTAGACATAGAACACCCTTCCTACATATTGTGGTAGCATACCTGGTGAGGGTATGATGGCAACCGAGATCAGGCTCATACTGGCCCGTGCCACATGCTGAGAGATCCCTTCTATGTTCCCTATCATGTAGTCCAGGGAGGTATGTCTTAGGACATCCATAGTGGCATGGTCAATGACTGAGTCATATGTGTCCATGCCTCTGACTGACCTGTATGCATGTGTTTTGTGGTGGACCATAGTACCCCACAGGCATATCACTGTGACCTTCACCATGTACAGCCTGTTGAGTGGGACCCCACTGCAGCGGCCAAGAGAGGTACCTGACACATCTGTAGCAGGTGTGTTGTGTAGCCCTACAGGCTGTGAGTGTGTGGCACACAGGATGTGTGTGCCATGTGTGGCATGTGCCCTGTTCCGACGTACCGTATGCCTGTGTGCTAGCTGCGGAGGTGTGTGATGCTCAGGCAGGATGCTATTCTGAGTCTCCAAGTATGCCCCAGTGTGTTCAGATTGCTGTCAGTGCAGGTCTATGTCAGACTGGTACTGTAGTCACTGTAGTATGTCATGCCACCTGACAGGGTATGGCAGTACTGGGTTCAGAGTGCTCAGTCCCCAGGTTGGCTATGTGGTGGCATCCCACACATGTGTTGTACGTTCCTGGTCAGGGGAGAGGGTTGACTGCATACATGTGGCAGCTGTGACATTGCCACATGACTCACATAAACCACAACTGGACCATAGAGGTGATTCACAGGTTACCTTTGCACATGCTACCATAGTAGTGTGATTGCCATGGTGATTACCAACACATAGGCCCAATGGGGAACAACATACTGAAGGTGTGCATGTGTGGGTGTACTGCTACTGATTTCATAGCACTGGCATATATGACTGCACACTTGGGTAAATGCCAGGTAAGTCATGTGCAATGTGTCACAGGCAACGTACATGCGAACAGGACAGACAGTGATGTTCTGTCATGTGGGAACTTGACATACGTATAGTACACTATGCAGATGTCACTAGGAGTCCACAGAAGCACTGTAACTCTGCATTGCAGGTGGAAGCAGTGTTCCAGGAACTAGCGAGCATGCATGCAAACAAAGCTACAGTAAGCAGGGCTGGAAGTAGTCCATTGTACAACAAAGAAGGGGTAGCACTTACAGTAGGTAACAGTGCAAATATGTAGGCACTATCAACATGTACCCAGGAATGCACAGCTCAGATGTCCATGGTAGAACTGATATTATGTCATAGCTAATTGTGATTTGTATTACATTGGTACTGCACACATATCAACATGCGCAAACATCCACATTGCATAGTCATTGTGGGCAACTTGCCACCATTACTGTACATGTCCATCATTGCGTATCACTACTTGCATTAGCTTCCCCCCTGTGCTACCTATGTATGTGGCTATCTGTTGACATCCTTACCACCGGTATGCAATAATGTGCAGCTGTTACACTATGGTACTTACTATGGGTGTAGATAACAATTCAGGACAGTCATACAGTTACTGCATCAGGCATGCTGGGATATACACACAGTCATATCAGCACACTGTACTGTTACCAACATGATACTACTAATACACTTCTATGTAGTCACCCTGTGCATCAGCATTGTGTTTACCTGTTCCTGCACTGATGTTGGGGATTGCAGGAGGTGGCACAGTTTCATCATATGCACAGGGTGTGAATTAGGTATGCCTGAGTCTGCCACTGATACCACCAATTGACATGTGTGTGTATGTGTGTTGGTGAGGGACAGCAGTACAGGGTGGGGCACTGTTGGTGCAGTGTGTGTGTGTATGTGGTAGCCCTAGGTGTTAACATTTCACATGTGTGTATGCACGCACACAGTTCCACCTCATGGCTGCCATATACAGGAGTTTGTGGACAGCCACAGACTGCAGCTGGCAGGTCATACAGATCAGTGTCTGTGGGCACGGACACGGTACCTGTGCCTGGCAGGGGTGCTACGGACCATATCCGGTACTAAGCCAGACTGGGTACTGTCATCAGAAGCGGGAGTGTGTTGACTGGACACAGGTCCCTGTTGGGTCTGTCCAGAGCCACGTACACGTGGTCTCCTGGGGCGTTCCGATGACAGCACAGACCCAGCATTGCTGGGGCAACTGCTGGCACTATGGGGGCATCCGCGGGCCTGTTGTCATCCGCGCCGACTGCCAGCTGCTGCTGTTGCTGGCATACGGCCACGTCGACACCGCAACCGTCCACCATTGCCCTGGCTCATGGACATGTGGTTGTGGAACTGCTGTAATATGTCCCCACAACGTCTGTCTATGACATTGGTGAAATTATGGATAGCATCCGCGATGTCACGCATACTGTCAGTCATGGCTGTGCGACATGCTCTCAGCTCCCTCAGACCCTGTCTGGTGTACCTTTCCATATGCGACTGTGCCTGCATGACAGCCCAAAACATAGCTGAGGTTGACAGACCTCTTTGGGCACGTCTGCCAGAGGCAGTACGCCCATGGATGCTCCCACGAGAACCCATGGGCAACTGTCTGTGTGGTACCATCGCAGGACCCTGCCCATGGCTGCTGTGTGGGGAAGCATGTGCCACAGATACCACATTACCCTGGTCAATGCCCACTGTATCCTGTCCATCACCTAGGGACAATGGTGACATAGGATGTACTGGCAGGATGACTGTGCGCAATGATGGGGTTGACAGCTGTGTACTGTCAATTGGCTGACCAATGACAGACCCTAACACACCTTCCTGTGCCATTACACAGATATCATCATTATCAGTACCTGTGGCACCAGATTCAGGTTCCCTGCTGCAGGACACCAGAGCAGCACCAGAACCTCTGGGAGGAAGACAGGAAACACAGTTTACAATGTCTACACAATGTTTTCAGTGATGCACTTATGCACACATGCACACGTGGACACATGCACACATGCACACATGGACACAGGCACACATGCACACATGCACACGTGCACACATGCACACGTGCACACATGCACACGTGCACACGTGGACACAGGCACACATGCACACATGCACACATGCGCACGTGGACACATGCACACATGCACACATGCACACGTGGACACAGGCACACATGCACACATGCACACGTGGACACGTGCACATGTGGACACGTGTATACATGGACACATGCACAGATGCACACGTGGACACAGGCACACATGCACACATGCACACGTGGACACAGGCACACATGCACACATGCACACGTGGGCACAGGCACACATGCACACATGCACACGTGGACACAGGCACACATGCACACATGCACACCCCGCAGTATACACACAGAGCACTACTGAGTTACACTAGTATTACTAGCACTACCAGGACTATTATAGGTATTGTTAAAACACACTCACCAGCATGGATGGGCTGCCTTGCTGTAACACCGGAGGGACCTGCAGAAATGAGGAGATTAATGTCAGTGGGCACAACTGTGCCATTGATACTGCATATGATACAGTGCAGTAGTACACCAGTTGCCTTTCACACGTCAGCTGCTGATATTGGCAATATCACACCTGCACAATTACATACTATGTAGACAGCTACATACCACGGACACACCTTACACATGCATAAACTAACAGTGTACAGAACAGTCAAGTGTACATATGGCATATTACCTGCATGCTCCATGTCGTGTTGCTGTGTGGATCCAGCCTCCATCATGATGCAGGTGTGTTGCTGTTGATGTTCCGGGGCTGGAGCCACAACACTTAGGAGTAGCCCCTCCAGTCTGGTGAGGGGGGGATGTGTGGCCACCCCACCTCCTGTGGCGACCTGTTGCCTGTGGATATCCGGCCTTGCGCTGATGGACATTTCTGATTAAATCACTGCAGTGATGTCATACCTGCTCATATGTCCTATTATGCGTGCCAATGTCATTTACCCTACAGACAAGGTCTTGCCACAGTGCAGCCCTCTCCTGCTGATTCTGGCTGGTGCGGGAAAACAGTATGTCATAATCCCACACCAGGCTCTGGTGTATCTCCTCATCTTCTGCTGCAGAGTAGGCAGGATTACGCTGACGCGCCATGTCCCTGGAAGAGAACACAAACAGGATATCAGCAGACTATGTCAGCAATATATGGCATACATACTATACATGATACTCAACTGTAGTGATATACTACTACTCCCATATGTAGCATGTGTGAGTCTCTTGCTGGATACACAAGTACATGGCCAGATATCAGTGCTCAGCCAACACCTGTGCAACAATACCTGCCACATTCCATACAACATAGTAGCATGCCCCATCGGTCAGCACACTGCGACGGGTCCAATGCACAACCTCACTCTGGGAGTTCATACCAAGATACTGTATGTGAAACGCCATCCACTAGTGTGATCTGGACACAAGTTACTCGGCCTGGATATACATATCCCACCACCACCAACACCAGCACAGTAGACTACTTTGATATGTATGTGATTAGACAGATATTCACTTGTTAGGACTGACATGGTATCCATGCAGCCCACTGGGCCAGTGGAAGCCACAACCCACACTGCTGACCCCTTTGCGAATGCTTCCCACGGACATCCCAAAGAATGCATGGAACATGCACACACATTTCTAACCCAGACCCTATGCACAAAGGTTAGGCATCCTGTCTGGTGGACCCCAGCCAAAGGCAGATTGTATAACGATAGAAGAAGGCTACTGCAGGACAAAGCAGATTCACATTAAGGGAAGGCATCTGTGGTCAGCACTGGTAATAAGCTACGGTCTCTCATAACAACATCCATGGCCTACTCTATGAGGGAAATGGCCACGAACACTATAGATAACCACAAGGCCTTCTTCAGTTATGTTACACATATGGACCAAATGCCTCAGATATGCTCTGAGTTACTACACACCTACTTAACATTCACCGAACACACAGATATTGGCAACATTCTTGCAGACAGGTTCAGTGCACGTATCCCCCCTCCTTCTCCCCCACACTTAGAAATACTTATCACAGCTGAATGTAACCTCCCTATCATCTCACATGTCCAGGTGAGGGCCGCCCTCAGCAAAGCAGAACACACAGCATCAATGTGACCTGATGGTATCCCTGGATGTGTGCTACGTTAACTCCAAGAGGACATACAACCGCATATAAGACTGATATTTAACCTTGGCCGTACTACGGGATATGTACCTGAACACTGGCATACAGCAACAGTGGTCCCACTCCAGTAAGGAGGCACCTCTACTGACCCTGGGAACTACCGCACCATAAGCTTAACCAGCCTGGTCTGCAAAGCTATGGAATGATTCAGTATGGGACGCATATACAGCGATATTGGGTACCTGCAGACACTTGTTCCCAGCCAGTTTGCCTTTGTGATGGGCTGATCCTGCTTTTTGAACCTGGTTGACCTTTCAAAACAGTCACTACAGCCATTGATGAGGGCAACGCAATCCATACAGCCTACCTGGACTTGCCTAAGGCCTTCAACACAGTACTCCACTCAAGCATCATAGACAAGCTCATTAGCTTACATGTTACTACATATGTCACATGATGGGTTGCACACTGGTTGACATACAGAATCCATAATATCGATATTGCAGGAGCCATGTCAGACTCAATGCCATTCACATGTGGTATCCCACAGGCCTCTGTCCTAGGACCCCTCTTGTTTGGCATTTATTTCTCAGATGTAAAAGCAAACATGTGCGGGTTGTGGATGACAAAGTTCCCAGATGACTGCAAACTAAGCTCCATAGTTGTTACACCAGCTGACACACACATCCTACAGACAGGCCTCACTGAAATGGAAAACTGGTGCCAGGATCATGGCCTAACACTGAATGACATGTAATGTATAGTCATCCTCTTTGGGTGGAACTACGTGCACACAACATATCACATGGACATACCTATAGATACAGACCTATGACACATATGGAGGGTTCACAGTATGTAGACTATTAACTTGTTACTTTACATTACCTGTGTTTGTCGCAGCTGGTTGCATTACCGCTACTACAGCTTCCTGCTGCTGCTGGCCCAGCTTGGTACTGACACTGCTGACAGCTTCAACTTAGTTTGTGTACCGTGTGTTGTTGTTTGTGTTCTTATTTATTTATTTTTTTTCTTTCTCTCTCTCTATCTCTGTCTCTCTCTCTCTCTCTCTCTCTCTCTCTCTGTCTGCCTCCAGACAGTGCAATGAAAGTATTGCATGTGTGGAGTGTGAGTACAGGATGCTTTGTAGGTAGCTGCATAAGTCCATGTGATGGCCTCTGCACCAATTGTAAGCCAGCATTTGCTAATTGCATGCAGCCAGTTGTGTACTGATTGCAGTTCTCACTGTGATTTCAGGACAGTGCTATAAAAGGGTATGTGAGATAAGCATTGCCCTTTCAGATTGTAAGGGCGGGGACCATGCTGGTATGCTGTGGACACTGTTCTGTGAGTGTAAAGGTTAGTATCTCTCTCATGATTCAGGCTGTGTTGTAGATTCACATTTCTTCATTCCTCTCTCCTGTTTCCTGTAGTAAGTGTGTATGCACACTGACACCTACAACTATATATATATATATATATATATATATATATATATATATATATGTATGTAAATATACATACATTTATATATGTACATTAACTGACATTATTACCTACTAGCTACCAACTAGCATGGCTGTTTCTGTTCACATACTACTATTATGGAAATCCACTAGTTTTGACAGTAAGTATAAATGACATGCTTTGTGTACTACACATCCTATATTCCCTTTACATTCATTCCTACTATTACATGATATATTTATTTTAGCACAATGTTCTTGTATAACAGTCATGGCTTAGTGGTAGGTCATGCAGACTACTGTTTCCAAGGTCCTGGGTTCGGGACTGACAGTGGGATTTTATTTTACTTTTGAACTGACTACAGGACCTGTCAGTCAGAGTGACTAAGTCACTTTTAAGCAGTTGTAACCGGGTTAGCGCTGGTTTGCGCGGAGCTCATGCATGCGCACTGGCGTTCAGCTCCGCGCACACCCGCTTACAACCGCTTAACAGTGCTTACTCTGGCACACACCCGCGCTATTTTCTTTGAAAGAAATGAAAATGGGGAGACAGGAAAGTGGTGAAAAAGGGGTCACAAAGAGGGTAAGACAGTTGGGAAACAAGCTTGGGTTTTGCAGGAGGGATGTAGGTAAGGCCCATAGCTGCCCATTTCTTCAACAGCAACAGCTGTGCATATGTATGTAATTTGGCGTGACATTTGAAACCTTCCACCCCTGAAAGAGGTGCCAGGACAACAATAATACTTGTTGTACAGCCAATTGTAATTGATAGTTTCCATGTCCAGCAGACATGTGTGCGGAATGGGCAGCTATGTATGGGGCGTAATTTTGTTGTGGGTACAGAGTGCCCTTTTTTTTTTTTCAAGTGAGAGTGGTATGTCAGGTGAAGGAAGTCGGTATAGCTGGGGAGGTAGGTTGGGTAGGTCAACAGACAAGACAAACAAGACGCATACAGGGGCGGTGTATGACACATGTGGGGGGGGTTACACAATTGATGGGGACGGATGTTTGGATATCCAGAGCCCATGAGCCCACAGATGGCAACATTGGAACTGATATCCCCACCCATGGGCAGTTGCCACTGTTCCTTCACTGCCCAGGATGGGGCTGTGCTGGGGGGCTGTGTAGGCCGGGCAACAGGCATGCCCGTAAGTTGTGCCACCTGTGCCTCAAGCTGGTGTAGGGGCCCAAGAACAGAGTCCTGGATCTCCCTACGCACCACATTCCGGACGCTACGGAGGGTGAGTGGTGGTTCTCCTCCAGCCACACTTGCAGAGGGGGGATGGGCCCCATCCCCTGCAGTGCTTCCACCCGCAGGTGGCACAGGCCACCGGAGGAGGGTCCAGACTGGGCACTAGTACCAGGTGCACTCGCCAGCTGAGGTGGGAGAGGTGGGTCCGCTGGAACCCGCCTTCCCTGTCGTCCTATGTCTTGCATTATGTCATGACAGTTTGGGTTAGTAACATACAATACCATTCGCAATTAGTTGTAACAGCATGCATTAGTATTCCCATTAACCAAACACCCAGATATTCACACCATTGAACAGCGAGCATATCACATGCATAATTTGAACAGCAATACACAGTCCAAGAACATGCAGGGTTGATTGATGGCAACAGGCCATCAGGTTTGGATGTATGAACAGGGCAGATGCATCAACGTACATGCAAATATTTATGACCCAACAGGACAAATGTCCGAGGGTGTTAATTGTGATTGCACATACCAATTTCACGTGGAATGGATTATATGTGGTTATAGGGTGGGGTGAAGAAAATATTATTAACACCTTCGAATACCAATACATATGCTGTACATTTATAATAGCTGCAGATATATACACACTACTGTTCTAACTACAGTTTCCTATATGATAACTACTTCAATTTGGTGATAGGACTGTTACTGCTACATCAATATACATTTTATTGTTATTCATTCACGTTCATATCTGGCTTTGTTCAGCTACATCATCCTGCTACATTTGCTTTATATAGCTATAGACATGTGTGGATGTTAGGTATTTCAGACAATCATACTATCTGCATATTGCAGACTGAGAGCAACATATCCAGATTTTGGGATACACATTCCAGCTGCAGCAACACTTTGAACACATTTCGCAGTTTGGTTCTACTTGTCACATTCATTTCATTCTGTACTGACTGCAGTATACTTTATTCAGGGGTTATTACTACTTTATTGGTGGATTCATAACTCTTTCTCACACTCTCTCACTTGTTTTCATTTTACTATTCAGGATTTTACTTACTTCTAGGCTTTATTGACATGTTTTACCTGTAGTTATTACAATCCTTTCCAGCAGTTTCACTTCTGTCATGTTTCAGTATTTCAACAGGGATATATTTCACACATGTGATTTGCTCAACTTCTGCAGCTGTACTTTTCAGCCTGCTGCAGGTTATGTACTATTATATTACAGGTGGGGCATCTTTATTTCAGACTTTATTTCAGACATTTTCATTTTTCTGTTTGGATTACAGACTGCAACACACTTTTGTAATCAAGCAATACTTGCAAACACTCTTACACCGTTACTTGCACATTTTATTACTTAGTGACTACACTGCACTCTTTTGCTAACTGTCATACTTTTATATTTCTTTACAGTTACTGGGAGTGGATTACTGACCTGCCTGGTGGCGCAACTGCACCAGCCTATCGCCATAGGCTCTGTGGTTCGCAGAACGGACACCTGCAGCTGTAATATAAATGAAGTAATATTGGAATACACATCTCCATAATATCAGCTAGTTTAATTTCTTACATATATAATTACATGTAACTTACTCAGTAGTGGGGCATTAGGCATTTGCCGGGCCTCCTGGATCCAAAGGTTCAATTGGTCCTGCTTACGTCTCTTCAGGTCCGCATGGTGGTGACGGACCTGCTCACCAGTCCTTGGAATCCCTGTGGCACTGGTGAGATCATGAGCCAACCGGTCCCACGCCTCAGCCCTATATGCTCCCCACAGGACCTGGCCCTGCATGAGTTGGGCCTCATGATTGTGGACTAGGAGCCAGACCATGTATCTGGACTCCTCAACTCCCCACCTCTGTGCTCGAAAGCAACTACCCTCACCTATCCCTGACATTCTGGCTGCAAGTTAGTTCTACAATCGTTTATGCTGTGTATTCCCGCCTATGGGGCTTATATATGCCGTTTTTCCGCACTTATCTGTGATTGGCCATTTTGGAATTGTATCAACTTCACAAAACCTGCTTTGTCATGCTCCACTTTCTATTCATTCCTATATATTTGCTATTACTGCATTTCTAAGTACAGCTGTCATGGCTTAGTGGTTCAGTACCTTGACTATGGTGCATGGTATCCTGGGTTCGAATCTTGCCACTGCTTTTTAATTTTATGACTGTCTAGACAGGCTAGGGGGTGTGTCTGTGTAAAGGCAGTTTTGATACAGCTTGCTCAACATTGCCCGTCGGTTAGCTTGTTGGCGCGGTGCGCAGATCTGCGCAAACGGGGTACGCTGGTTTACGCTTCATTTGGCTGTTAGCACGCATATTACACTCAGCTCAGCTAGGGGCACACAGTTTCAGCGTGTTAAACCACTGCTCACCTACGGGCACTCATTTTACACCTGTTAAACCACTGCTCACCTACGGGCAGATGCACTCACCTTGTTAAACTATAGCTCAGCTATAGGCACATCTGGCATTTTTTATTATTTTGTTATCTCACATTTCTTCAAAATAAATGGCCTATTTCATTACATTTTACATAAAATATAATTTTATATGTGTACATATTTGTCAGGGACTTGTTTTGTGCTTATTTTACTAAAAATAAAAATTGATGTTGTGGGGGCTCGAACCATGACTGCCTGCTCTTCAGCTGACGTCTCTACCGCTACGCTATTGCTTCTTGGCTTATTTTGCATATTTAGTTCTTATATGCTTTTCCACTGACTGCTAACTGTGACTAAGCTATGGGCACGCCCGCGCAAACGAGAGCACTCACGGGCAAACATCTTTACAATTTAAAAAAAAATATATAACATGTTCATTTATATATTTTATGTTCATAGTCTGTGGGGGCATGTGTTGTGTTGTGTTTATTCACGTTTACTTGGACTCTGGCGTGGGTGTTTACTTTGAGCACTTTTTCTCTTCTGGCCGCTGGCTTGCAGGGCTCGGCCTACGGACACACCCCCTACTGTCTTCCATGGACCGTGTTAGCCTTAGGTGTGATTCAGCATGCCCTCATGCATATGCATGACATGCTGACGTCACATCGTTTAACTGCAGCCTCCGTGTAAGCCTTGTATCTCTTACACGGAGGCTTCGTGAATCCTGCCCAGTGAGTTTTAATTACAAGAATGGTGAATATTGTTGGGGGGGGGGTAAAAAGAGTAGGATTTACTACCATGGCAGAAAAGTAGAAGTGATGTAATGGGGTAAGTTAAGTAAACAACAGTGAGGTTTGTTTCCTTGTATACTGTGCAGGTAACATAGGCCCAGGTGTAGGCAGGGACTGTGCATGTCCCACTCATTGTTGATATAAAACTGTTGAGAGGTGTTCTGTTTGCTGATAAGTACCTCATGTATGTTGCAATATATGCTGTGGTGTTATTTTTGGGAGAATTGCATCTGAAATTTGTGTAGTATACTGTGTGAATAAATAGCATGTGTGTGTCTGATGAGAATACTGACATAGTCTCTGATAAGGTAGCATTGTGGGGTAGTTTGAGGGGTCAGCCTATACAGTCCAGAGGTGTGTAAGGGGTATTATTGTATTTCAAATCCCTCTGTGATGCTGCTGTTTGAGTGGTTTGTCAATACAGCTTTTACAATCACCGTCCCTCCAATGGACCACATGTGGGGAAAGTGTGTGTGTGTGTGTGTGTGTGTGTGTGTGTGTGTGTGTGTGTGTGTGTGTGTGTGTGTGCACACATGAGTGCATGTGTGCATGTACATGTGTATGCGCACGTGTGTGTGTGCGTGCATGTGTGTGCATGTGTGTGCGTGTGTGTGCGTGTGCACGTGTGCACGTGTGTGCGTGTGTGTGCGTGTGTGTGTGTGCTTGGGTGTGTGCACTTGTGTGCATTAGCAGTCGGAGGGTGACGGCAGAGAGCCCACAGTAATATTGAGTAATTTTGATTTTATCCTGTGGATCCACTTGGTTTTACAACTAACATATCTGTATTGCCTACTCCAGGGATCACTGCAGAGGAGGTTTATTCTATTGTCTTTGTAGCACTGCTGGCCATCTCCTTCCTACATCTGTACTAGTGCATTGCATGTCTAGCTTGCAGTGGTTATTTTGTTGTGAGGGGGATAAGATGACTTTCAAACATACTGATACAGAAGGATTTAGCAGGGTAATAGTAGTATGGGACTGCATTCATCTTTTATGGAATGGCTTTTTGTAGGCCCTAGCCTAGCTATGGGCCGCTGAGACATAATCGCTAAGGTCCAAGATCAGTTGAATGTGCTGTGGGGCTAGATATATTGTACTTCACAGGAATAGTGTATGTCACTGACAGAAAGGTTGTTAACTGGGAGTGAAATTCCCTGCTAGGCCTTTAGCACTTCTATAGTCATGGGAGAGCCAGATGCATGTCGCCACACTTGTAACCCCTAATTATACATGGAGGCAGCATGCTTGGTTTTGTGATCCAAAGACATATGAAGGATATGAGCTGCCATAAATATAGCTGCATGTGCCTGAGGTTTCCAGATCAGAGTAATGTGACCCCCCCCCCATTCCATGTCACTGCAACACCTAGGAACACATGATGCATATCCCTACCATTTATTAACATTGCAATGTTTTCTGTGCAGCCGAGTATGGTTTTGTTTTGTATGACTTACCAACAGCTTAAATGCATATTTCTTTGCAAATATAGGTTTTCATGCCTGAAAGTGACCATCACTTAAAAACCAAGTTCTCCCAAGCAGAGACTGACATCATGGTGCAGGCTTTCCATGAGCATGGTCAGCAGATTCCTCAGCATAAGCGATCTGACTAGGCTTTCAATATATGTGTCTGCTGGGATCTTATAAAGGGACATAACATGCTGGCCAAACTTCAGCATATGAGCAGGTCTGAAAGAGGGTCATCAGCATAATCACATAGGCACCCAGTAAGGCAACTCACCTGATACAGAACCAGAGCACCCCTAGTGGGGTCTGCCAACAGAGTTACCATGGACAGACATGGAGGAGTTCCTGTCTTCTCTATCCGTAGATCCAGGTAGTTCAGGAATTCACAGTCAAGTGATGGACGTGGGTGCTGATTTGCAAGTGGCACCTTGAATATCTGTCAGTGATATCCCATGTGAGTATGTTTGAACTTATGGTACTATCTGCAGTACTTGTCCAGTTCAGGATCAGAGATCTTTGTTTTCACAGGAGCACTGAAATTTTAGGTGCAAAAACTGTCTGCTGAAGGTATGTTAACCATCATTTTTCCATAACACTGTGTTATTTAACAGAAGTTTCACTAGGCTGCAGGTGTTGGTGAAGGGCTCATCCTTAAATTACAGGTACTGTATTATGTGATTCCTCCACTATGGACATAGAGCTGTCTGTTGGGAAACTGTTTGGGCCCAATGATGATGATAGCCAAATCCGAGCAGAGTTGGGGGACACAGTGTTATGGTAGATCCAGGTAATGTGATGGCTGCATCCTCATCCTCTTTTATGGGGCAGCTTCTGTACTTGTGCAACCTGCCACATAGACCCAAGATGCCACCCAAGGACAGAAACAGGCCAACACATCAGCTGAGGCAATGGCATCATCTCACACAGCATAGTCACACTTAGTTTCCACAAGCTCCACTAAGCAAGTGGATGATCTCAAGGGGCAGCATGTGGTGGCCAAACACAAAATGGTTATCACCCTCTCCTAAGCTGAGCATTTCTATGGCTGCTAATCAGTATTTGTCCAGGACAATAATACAGGGACAAGCAGAAACCTATGCAGCCACAACTGAACTAGTCAGAGTAGTATGTGGTCTGCCTGATGACCTGCAGGAGTCTGTGGACAAGATGTGCAGTGTTATGGACAGGTGGCATAAGGAGGCTGTACACTGCAAAAGCCTCTGTGAAACTGTCCATTATTGCCACTTCATTTCCCATGGCCAATCCACCTCTGCTTCCAGTGGGAAAGCCCACAAGGGGGGGGGGCAGAGTCTAAGACCTGTACTGCCACTACCTCCTTACCACCATCCAATGTTCACCACACTGCTGGGCATCATGGATGTAGATGTGGATGGGGTATTCAAACTGAGTCTGATCGTAAATTATCCTGCCATTCATTCTCATGATGCACTCTGTCTTCTACATGTGCTGTGGCTCATACATGTGACCTTCAAAGGAGAAGGTACTTCTGTGGGCAGAGATGTACACTGTCACTGCATATATCTCCTGTGGGTGCCCTAGACCTGTCCATCAAACGGCAGCACAGTGCTGTATCATCTGCTGGAGCTATGTCAATTTACACCATGCAAACACACATCAGCACTGCCCATCACTCAAATTCACAAGACAATGAAGACACCACGTTATCCCTGTCCAGTGTCCCCAGCTCTCTGCACTCACCCACACATTCTCCACACATTCACATGCACTGCTGACCCTCAACCACACACACACACACACACACACACACACACACACACACACACACACACACACACACACACACACACACACACACACACACACACACACATTCTGTGCCCATTGTTGACACATCAATGTGGCACTCCATGTATATTACCACTGTGCTTTGCCCTTAGTACTCTGTTACCTGGCTACCCTGTCTCCAGTGTAAATGGGGCCAGTCCACACTAGTTTAACAGCCTAAGTGTAGTATTGCAAGCATCATTTTTACTGTTATATGTTACGCTTATTCTGGCCCTTAATTATGAACCAGATGCTGGCTCTTAAGTGCCATGGCATAGTGTGCCTGCCTACATTTCACACTGTCATCCCCTGGAGCCAGCTGCTCTACTAGCTCCTGATAAAACACCTCACTGCTGCTGACTCCAAGAACTCCTCTGACTGAATGTTATTGACCTGCTGTGTTTGCTTATTAACATATAATGTAATAGTGTATATACTGAAATACTTTAACTGCATATTCCAGGATTATACTTCACTGTACAACCAGAGGCATCTAGACAGTAAGCTTTACTGGAAAAGCTCACCCAGACTCTGCCACAACTTTCTGTGAGGGAAAGGTTAGTTTGCTTTTGCTTTCTTGTATTTTCTATTTTATTGTATTGTATTTTAATTTGACCACATATCTCCTTTCCCTCTCCCCTTTCATTAGCTGTTTAAGATCAAAATGATCATTTTGTGAAATCACTCCTCTTCAGCTATTTAAATTTATTGGCCATCCCACTGTATTCCATAGAATCAGAATACAAAATGCCCATCCCTTTCAATCTATCTTGCTCTTTTAAAATTAGTGGCTCTCTACTTCGATAGCTGAAGCTTAAGTTACTCCCCTCTTTCATATCTAACTGATTAGTGCACACTGCAGTGCTTAGAATATTGACCTGGTTTTTTTTTATCTTACCTTTAAAATCTGCAACATCTATTGCAAGATCACCAATTACTGGAGAGCCCACATTCTGCCTCTCCATAGTCATCTTGGGCTTAGTGATTCTGTTTTTTCCTGGTGAAAAAGGAGGACAGAGACGTTATTTCCTGGAGACTGTTGATCACCAGAAAGCTTAATAATTGCTTCATAGGTGACAGTTTGGAATATGTGCTTATATTCTACTTCTGGTGAGAGAAGGAGCAGAGTGCATTGATTCCTGACTGTTTCTGGGTGTGCAGTGTCTGTGCTTGATGTTTCTGATTGCTCTGGTTGCTATTCAAGGCATATACCAGGAAAAGGCTACAACAATCCTACAGACCCTTGCATCACCTGAGACATGACTGTGGATCACCTAACAGGCTTTGGCCTACATCTCATATTGGGACTGGTGCTATAGTTTTGCTTTTGGTGAGAGAAGAAGCAAAGGAGCATTGTATCCCAGCAGAGTGAAGCTGTGGTGAGATCAGCACTAGTTGTAGCCAGGCAGTAGCCATTCATACAACCATAGTTCTCAAGCTCTTAGCACATAAAAACTGGACAAAGCAAAAAATAATGGGGGACAAAGCCCCCAAAATAGGAACAAATTTTAAATATTGCTTTTATAAACTTAGAAAGTTGCTAGAATGCAATGTCTTGTGTTACCTTGCCTTTTCTGAAGGATATAAAGTCTGAAACTCAAATGCTTGTCATTATTTAGTAAATTCAGTTTTCACTAATTTGCCACAAAAATCCAGAATGCCACACATTTTATGATGAACAGACCAAAAACATGAAATGAAAAACTGGGCATTCTGTGAAAATCTGGACAGTTGAGAGGTATGCATGCAACTCCCCTCTTTTCATCATTCTTGACATGCTAATTCTTTGTTTTCAGTAAATACTGCTTGATTTGTTTCTAACTTCAGAATATCTGCCTAAGTCCTTAAATTTTCAGGGTCTACTTATTAGTTTCCCCTCAAGTGTTTGTCAGTGCCCTGTACAGATGCAGACACCTTAAGTGACACTTTTCCTGTAAAAGTATGATTGAAATTTCACCAGTACCTAGTTGCACACAGGACAACTAGTTTGCAATGACAAACACTGTCCCCAGAGTTGCATACTGAATACTCCTAACATGGCATTATATTCTTACTCGAACTGTCTAATCAATAAAAAGGGTCTGTTGCCATGGATATAAACTTTCCCACTATATCTATTACCAGCTTGGTGGATATGAGTATCCTGAGGCAATGTAGA
The DNA here is from genome assembly GCF_019279795.1 of Protopterus annectens. Classification (NCBI taxonomy): domain Eukaryota; kingdom Metazoa; phylum Chordata; order Ceratodontiformes; family Protopteridae; genus Protopterus; species Protopterus annectens. The sequence continues at coordinate 139,193,178 of NC_056732.1, forward strand.
AATTACCTTATGTTTACTGTCAACCAGTTAATTCTCAAAGTGATCTGGTATGTGACAGATGTATTTACACAATGTCACCGGAGGGAAAGCTTTCACATAAAAGTACTCCAAATGTCAATCAGGTTGTGAGTAGTACACATGCTGCACCCATCACACACAATTCAAAGCAAACATATAGACCCACATATTATGAGCCACTTAAATGTAACCTTCCTAAATCCCAAAGACCTCCTAGATGAAGTACACATAAAACATATCCTTAGCAGCCCTGAATGCACTCTCAAAGCAACATCTACATCAACACATGCAGTCACATCTCATGGAGCCTCTGCGTCTAAGCCCATAAGGCAAGCCCCCACACAATCCAACCTTCTGATCATTGGAGACTCCATCATGAGACACGCTGGTGTCCCTCTCACCAGGCTGTGTAAGGAGAAAGTCATGGTCAGGTGCTTATCAGGGTCTAGGATTTGCCACATTACACATGCACTCAGGACATTGGACCACAAGTACCAGTATAACTCAGCCATAGTCCATGTGGGTGCAAATGATCTGAAACATACCGACTACATGAGAGACATCATGGAACTCTCTAAATACGTGGCTCAGGCTGGTATGAGTCTAGCATTGAGCAACATTTTACATTCTCCAAGGATGATGCCATAATATGACTGAAAGATGACTGACTTTAATAACTGGCTTAGTTTCTGCTGTCATTCTAAGGGGGTACAATATTTGGCACTATGGAAGGAGATGGCTAACAGATGATGATGCTTTGCCAGGGATGGTCTTCCTCTCCCTTCTAGGCTTTTGAATATTAGCTAAAATATGTCTTCCCCATAGTGCCTTTTTAGGCAATGCCAAACTGAAATTATTACTGCTCAGTGCTAGGAGTTTGAACAAAAAACTCCACTCTGTAGAAGCTCTCTTCAACCTAGAGAATGCTGACATCTGTGCTGTCACTGAGGCATGGTTTAAAGCTGTGGAGAGCACACCAACAGTGCAAGGTTATAATGCCTTCCACACATTTGGACCAGTTACTACACAGACATGGACTAAATGTGGAGGTGTTTTGATTTACATTAAAAATAAATATGCCTCAAGGCTGATCAAACAGGACAATCCAATTGAGCTACTCCATGTTCAAATCACCATAGGCAAAATCCAATACCAATTCCTTGCAAGCTATAGGCCCTCCTCTATGACCCAGGAAACACATAGCATATATTTAAACTTACTGGAAACACTCTTTATCCAACACAATACCATATTCAAGGGTAACTTTAATTACCCCAGTATTGACTGGGAATCCTATATGACACTAAATGTACAGGCACAGAGATTCCTGGATTTTGTAAACACAAACTCCCTGGACCAGATTGTCAATACACCAACCAGGGGTACAACCATACTGGATCTGGTCTTCAATAATATGGGAGAGTGCCGCATACCCCATAGTATAATGCCTTCCCGGTAAGGTCAGGCCACAGAATGGTCTCCTTTGAAGTAAAAATAAAACCTGGACCCCCAGCTAACCCTGGAATATTCAGGAACTATTCTAATGTTAACTTCCTGCTGTTAAGTGATAACCTGGAAAATTTAAAGCCTCCATAAACTGTGAGAACACTGCTACCTATACAGAACTGTTCACAGAAACCCTATACAAGCATGTTGATTGCTGCATTGAGGCAGCTGTACCAACCAGGAAGAAGTACAGAACTAATCCAAAAAACAAGCCACCCTGGTGGAGTCACAACAAAATAGGCTGTATAAGAGAAAGAAGCAAACCATGGCAAAAATTAGGAGGTGCAGCACCCAGCAGAATAAAGGCACTCTCATCAAACTAAACAATCAACTCAGAGGACAAGTAAAGTCTACCAAAGCTAAATTTGAAGCAAATTTGGCCACCCAGGCCAAAGACAACCACAAGACATTCTTTAGCTATGTCTACAGCTTCTAGGCAATACACAAATGTGTACAAAGCTCATTGCAAATGGAGACATCTATACTGAGCCAGAAGATACAGCAAACCTACTGGCTCCAGCTTTATACCTCTCTCTCTCCACCAACTTTCCCTCAGGAAATACCATCAAATATAACTCCCCCTGCTATCACTATGGAACAGGTCCTTAATGCTTTCTCTAATGCCAAGAACACTGCATCAGTGGGCCCAAACAATATCTCAGGATGCCTTCTAAATAGCATAAGACATGACCTATTAGGCCCTCTGAAATGGGTATTTAACTGTATCCTCCAAACAGGCTTTGTGTCTCATGAATGGAGAACAGCAACAGTCATCCCTATACAGAAAGGTAGGCCATCCATAGACCCTGGAAACTACAGACCCATAAGTCTCACTAGTCTCATATGCAAAACCATGAAAAGAATTATCATGGAAATGATCAATAATGATATTGTAAATCTCCAGACACTGGACCCAGCCCAGTTTGGTTTCATCAAGGGCAGGTCAACCTGGTGAACTTCCTTGGGAAGGTCACCAAATCAATGGATGAGGGAAAAATGGTTCACGTTGCTGACCTCGACCTGGCCAAAGCATTTGACACAATATCCCATTCGGGCACTGTTGATAAACTCAGTAGGTTAGGAACAAAGCTGTATGTCACCCAGTGGACAGCCAACTGGCTCACAGATAGGACCCAGGAAGTTAGAACTGGGGAGTCCACCTCTACAAAGAGGCCAGACACAAGTGGAGTCCCTCAGGTACCAGTCCTTGGACTGCTCCTTTTTGGCATGTACTTCTCTGAAGTCAGTGCCAATGTCAATGGTCTCTGGCTCACTAAATTTGCAGATGAGTGCAAATTAGAAGCTGGCATTGAATCCCACACTGACACAAATATTCTCCAGGAAGGGCTGACACAGACATGCAACTGGTGTCAGAGCCATAGACTAACACTAAATGCCAAGAAATGCATAATAGCATCCTTCGGGAAGTCATACACCCCTGGTAACTATCATATTGACAACACACCCCTTAGAGTTAACCCAGTAGTCAGGGACTTGGGGATACACATAAACAGTAATCTAGCCTTTGACCATCACATTTCTACAGTAATGAGGAAATCATTCTATGCTGCACAACTTATAAACAAAGGTATGGCATCTAGGCCCAAGAAAGACATTGTTCCACTGTATTCAGCATTCATCAGACCTGTCATTGAGTACAGTGCCCCTTTGTTATGTACCTAACCAGGCATATCCAACAACTGGAACATCCACAGAGGTTCCTCACTAAAAGAATACAGGGTGAAAGTAATATGTCCTATGGAGACCGCCTCAAAGCCCTACCCCTGTATTCCATTTCCTACCAGCTGTTGAGGGGAGATCTATGTCTGGCATACAGGGCATTGCCAAACCCCACTCTGATGGACCTCCTGCATATCCACAAAACAAACAGCACCAGAATTACCTGTTCTAAAGACTTAAACATTGCCTGTGATATAAATAGGACCTTCTGGAGAGACAGGTATGTATCCCAGAGACTACCCATTCTCTGGAACAGGCTCCCCACCCATGTGAATCAGAGTTCCTCCCTAACTCAATTCAAATGTAACTTGGATGGGGAACAGGAAATTCAACCCTGGCTAGGCAAATATATCTCTAATGGACACAGGCAACCTGTGAATGGCTCATCTCCCAGGCCCCTGCTTATAACTGTTTCATCTCTCAACCCCCTGCTTACACTTATCAAGGATACTAGAACTTGCCAAAGATTTGGGATACATGGCTAGGCTTAAAACGGCCCTTGTGGTTGTTATCCTAGTAAACACCTAGGAACCTATGAACTTATAAAAAGTAGGCCTTTAGCAGGCCAAACACAAGCTTGACAGAGCAGTGCTGTATGGACTCTGTCATGGTCTGGGGGTTTTTAATTGGTGTCATTAGCCATGGGTCCAGGACATATCTGGCACTGCCAATTAAGATGGCCCTGTTGAAAATTACTTTGCACAAACTGCTGATATAAGTTACATGTGAACAAGATGTGGGATTTAATAGCACCACCTTGGAAACCTAACTCATTGTATATTATGCCCTGTTCATTGTAGACCATCCGACAGTTGATGGTGTGGAATCCCTTACACTTGATATAACATTGTTCCTGCTTTCAAGGTGGGGTCTTTATTGCACTGTGGGTGCAACCAATGGCTCCCAGTACCTAATACACAAAACACAAAACATGAACAACAAAAGCACAAACAACTCTGCTGGCAACAGTCTCTATTCCTCCTTCATCTTTAAGTTACTTAACCAGACACAGTTCCTGGGCTGAGTTTGGAAAAGCTCCATGGAGATCAGTGCTCTTTCCTGGAAAACAAATAGAAATAAACAAACAAAAAATGGACCTCTTTCCCCCTTGTCCTTAACTAAATATCTCAGGTAAAATCTTTCATGTCTCAATTAAAACAACAACTAATGAACACATGGATGTGTTCCTGCTCACCTCATGGCTGGACAAAGATTCCAGTCTATCCACACTGTGTATTCTAAGCTATGCTATTCCTCAGCTTATCTAAGGACACTATACTGCAAATTATAGCTACAGACTTTGTCTTTGTCATCCTTTTTCCATAAACCACTTACTTTCCTCTCTCCTTTCCTTACCACTTCATACTCTTCATCACACCCCCTCCTATTTTTATTACACCTTGCTATTCTATTGCATTACCTCCTACTCACTAGCTTGCTTTTTCTCTCCCATCTCCTTTCATCTCCTCTCACATCACATCAGATCCTTTCTCTACCTCCCTGTACTCAGCCACATGCCATAAACTGGCACCTTACAGCCACTCTACATATTCCTATTCCACCTTCCCCAACCTTCCTTTCACACAGCTTATTTGCTAATCATCTGTTTTAACCTCTACCACACCCACTGCATGATGCAATGACTTTTTGTTTTGACACCTCTTTCCCTGGTACTGTCTCCCCATCTTGTCTTTTCACCTTGCTACTCCTGAACACTTCTGTATAACTATCACTTCCATCATCATATTATTTAAATACTTTTTTCCTCAGACCTCAGTTTTTAAAAGCATGTGCTGCCAAATAACTTTCGATTTTCTTTCATACCACTCGTTTTGAACCATTGTAAATATATTAGATTTTATTCATGACTTACAAAAATGTTTATCTATGGATAGGTACTACTGGCTTTTCCAAAAATCTGTTAATGCTTCACTGTGTTTTCTACTTGCATTCATTTTGCTAAACTGTTTAATGACTTTGTAATTTTGCTTATCTGTTCTGTACCTTTTCTACGTGTATTACACTTGCAGCTTTTCTCCATGGGCCTCTGCTGAAAAGGGGCAATTTAAACCCAGATGGACAATTCCACTAATCAAATGCTAATTAATAAATAAATAAAATATCTGCGGGTTATTTTCCTTTATTCTCACATCAAATTCAATATGATCATTATATTATATTAAGAACTGCTTATCATTTAGAAAAACAAGATGTAGGGTAGTATTCATGGTCCAAGGCTTCACATTTTTGTCATAATGATTCACAAAGGGCAGCAGTATGAGGGTATACAAATCCCAGGCTTTCAGGATGACTACAGAAATGTGGAAGACTTTTTGGGAACATGCACTCTATCAGAAATGAGTAATATGATTAACATGTAAGTGCTAGGGGGACAGCTACTACACTGTTAAGGGGCTTTACATTTATGCGCATGAGTTTGATTCATAGACATGAATCTATAATGAACTAATTTGCATACAACGTCTGTAAATAGCCCTGAAGTTACCCCAGAAAGTAGCAGTTTTCAGTCAGAATGCAGAGATATGAGGGAGCTGAGTTTGTGTTTCTGCATACCTAGACATTTTACTGAATGGATTGCTTGGATGAAATGCTTTATTTCAGACCTTGTACATATTTGGACATATTACTGAAGGGATCACTTGGGTGAAAAGGTAAGTGCTTGTGCATACCTGGACATATTACTGAAGGGGTTGCTTGGATGAAAGTTTCATTTCAGTGCTTGTGCATACTTGGACATATTACTGAAGGGGTTACCTGGGTTAATGTTTAATTTTAGTGCTTATGCATACTTGGATATATTAGTGAAGGGGTCGCTTTGGTGAATGATTCATTTTAGTGCATGTGCATACCTGGACATTTTACTGAAAGGGGTAACACAGGGAAATGTTTCATTTTAGGGCTTGTGCATATTAGGAAATGTTACCGAAGGGGTGGCTGGGGGAATTCATTCATTTATGTGCCAGGGAAGTGCTTGTGCATATATGGTCAGACTGCTGCAGTGATTGCTGGGCAAAATAATTTATTGTGTCATTTTAGTGCTTGTGCATACTTAATGCAAACTAATTAAGTGATTGCTGTGGACAATAATTAATTTGTGTTTAAGGGAAGTGCTTGTGCATACTTAGACAAACAAGTTCACGGTTTGCAACTCCAGTATCAAAGGTGAAGCACCACATTTAACAATGGGTGTGAGCACCTCAGGGATGCTGAACTATGAATTGCAAAATCACCTCACTATCATACTATGCTTTAAAGCATTTCTCATTTGCATCTCATTATTTTTCAGGCCTTGGCATTAGCATAAATGGCTTCTATGACTCTTTGATATGCTCATTTGTAAGCATCAAGTATATCCCTATCACATTTGTGCAAGCGATTGTGAATACCACCCAAAACGTTTTAAACAGTAGCCACAAAATGGATGAATACCTTCAGAACACAATTTGAGACTTTACTCATATTTTGCCAAACTGGAAAAAAAGAAACAAATGTCAAAAACAGTACACTATTGATACATTCTGTTTCTCATGCAGCATTTAAAGAAAAAGGTACCTCATTCTAAAACCCTTTACCAGGAAGTAGCTCCTCTGCTCAATTGCATTTAGAGTATTAATACAGAAAATGATCCATGTTCTTCAGAAAGTCAGCATACCTCACTAAAATGGCATTCAAAACCTATTTGTACCAAGCTCAGAGACAGGACTAACATCAGCATGGAGAGTATAAAAGGAATTGGTTTCCTTTAGGCCTCATGCTGTAATAATATGAAAAAAAAACTTGAAGAGGGGGAGTGTGAGAATATCTCATGTAGATATTGTCCTGGAGTAAAGGCTTGTTGCATGGTAGCTTCACAGGTCAGTCTACCCGCTCTTTTTGTTTTAGTCAATGCAACCTTACTGACTGTTCTCTGTAGAAAAGTAGAAACCTTACAACATTGACTTGCCAATACAATCACAGTATTTGAGTGGTCTGTCCATCTGCCATTGATGGCACTGTTCTCAGTACCTAAGACCCCTTAAGACTATGTTCCATTATCTCCAAGTAGAGACATGGCTAACCCAGAGAGCAATGACAACTTAACTCTGTTTATTAATCCCATCTGAGAAGAATAAATCCTTTAAAACTCTACATAATAAAACTATCCAACTCAATAATACAAGATAAAATTGATACATTGATTTTGCAGCATTTCAAAGAGGACACTTCTGTGGAAAATTGCTGATTTTGTGAGAACTTCTCTTCTTGCTGGTGTATGATGAGGCACATTAGAACTCATGGAAATCATCAGAATTAAACTAAGAATTCCATGAGCTCAGACCAAAAGAAAATTAAATTAAAAAAATGTTAAGGTAATGATGCAATCACTTGCAACAATTGCAGAACAAAGTGGATAATCTTGATAACAGATTGTGGATTTGCAATGTCCAACTGTGTGTTTATCAATAATCAAAGAAAATGAATATATGCCTTTCTTTCCATCAGCATTTAGATGTTGCAAGAATTCATTCAATTGGTAAATATAGACTGGAGACAGTACCACTGATGCATGTATTGATGGCCCTAGTATCCTTAAAATTAAAGAATGTGTAATCCAGGTTAGCAGAAAAAAAGAGAGATATTCAATTGCAGTGACGCACGATAAAGCTTTTGAGGACTTTTCACAAAAATTGTGCAGGAAACAGAAATAGTCTGATTTCTTAAAAATACAGTTAATTGCCAAAGGATTCTTGGCTGCAAAAACTGTCTGACAGCTTTATCTATCACCACCTGGGGTAACATTATTCATTTTGGGAATATAGCAGATGCTTGCAGGTTTCTGCAAAAATAGTTCAAACATATCAATAAGAAGTCCAGCGGTTGCCTTGAGCATATCACCTCCAACACAGAGATGGAGGAACAATTCCCAAGAGTGACATAATAGGAAGAAGACAAATAAAAATAGCAGGAATACCACTGTCATAAAAATGAAAACTTTTTTAATGTAAGAAGTTAAGCGCTTTTGCGTTTCCCAACAAAAACTTCATCAGATCTAAAAACAGTGATCTCCAGTACATATTTATAATAACTCACACAGTTAGGCAAGAAAGGTAACACCCAATCAAAACATTTACATCATTAAATATCTAGCAACTAATTAATATTGCAGATCACGCTCCCGCAAAGCTGGTTTCAGGGACACAGAGCAATTTAAACCTGGACAACAGTCTGCCTGTAATTTTAAAATCCATGACAGTTCTACTTTTTCAGTGTAGTTTACTAAGCCCCCCCCAACATTTTCAAGTATACATTGCAAGACTCTAAAAGAAAAAGAATGGCCACCATGTTCCATTGCATGTTTAGCTAAAGCATTTTTTACATCTTTTTTCTTATATCATACAAATGTCTTATGACTCTCTCTGAGCATCTTATTAGTCTTACCCATGTAAAAACTTGAACATTGGTTGCAAGTGGCTAAATAAACCACGTTTCATGTCCTGCAATCAGTGTAAATGGTGGGGGAGAATTTAAAATTAAGTTTGGGGTGTTCAAAAATCTGCACTCTAGAAATATATGTGCAGATACAGCATTTCCTACAGGGGAACGTACCAAGTCTCAGAGACGGTGTATGTTGAACTCTATAGGGTTTGGCACATAATTGCCTTTTCAGATTCATTGCATTTTCAAATCGAAAGGTAGGGCGATCACCGACAAGGGCTCTGGTCTTTCTATCTGAGATTAAAAAAATCCCAGTTTTTGCATATTATGTCGCAAATGGGATATATATCGCTGGTATACTTTATAACAAATCTAAGTTGATGTGGGCTAAAGCTTCTATGACCAGGCACCAATCTAGTATCAACTGTATGTTCAGAAAAATAGTGTGCCTACCATCCTGCATCATTTTTCTCTCTATTTCCACTAAACATTTGTCATATCCACTTTGTAAAAAGCATACTGTCATATTATTCATGGCATCTAGAAAGCTCAATTCTTGTGTGCATAACCTATACGTCTTGATGTATCGTCCCTTCACTATATTGGGATATGTATATCTAGGATGCATGCTTTCATTAATCAACAAATTATTTTTCCAGCAGGTTTTGCGATGTAAAGAAGTATTCAGGACACCAGCCCTATCAATTTCTAAGTGCACATCCAAAAAATCTATATTAGAATTCGAACAAACTATACTGAAAACCAAAAAGTCAGTGATGTTATTCAAATACATAACAAACTGTTCCAGATCCCTCTGTGAACCACCCCACAAAATAAAAACATCATCTACAAAATGACAATAAAAAATCAAATCATTCAAAAAAGCATTGTTGGAAAAAACATATTCTTCCTCCTAATTACTGAGTACTAAATTGGCGGAGGAATTAGACCAGGGAGTTCCCATAGCCACTCCCCAGCACTGTAGATAATAATCTTTGCCATGCAAAAATATATTGTTGCTTAATACTAATTCTAATAACAAACAAGTGGTATATATAACATTGGTTTGAAAACCACTTTTGTTTGATAGAACATATCTAATGGCTTCTACGCCATAGTCATTAGGAATGGATGTAAATAAATTTTTTATATCTAAAGTGACCAACAGCATATCTTTTAACTGCCCTTAACCTGTATTGCCATATATAAATCATTACAGAAATGTTTAGTATCCTTTAGTATACAAGGAAATAAGGGAAGTAGCTTCTTCAGTCTTTTCTCAATAAGTATAGAACAGGGTTATGTGACCCACTTATCCCCTGCAACAATGAGTCGCAGAGGAGGTTTCACCAGATCGTTATGTATTTTGGGTAGCCTTTTATGGTAGGAATTAAGGGATTCTGTATATATAAAGCCATGTAAGTTTCATAATCAATCGACCTGTTCATCAATAGTTCATAGAGAACATCATGTACATAACTAACAATACTACATACTCTAGCTCTGTCTATCTTACAAATAAACTGTTTCATCATCTAACATGGATTGCATAGATTGATCATAATCAGTTGCATTCAGTACTACTATTGCCCCCCCCCCTTATCTGCAGGCACAATGCAAATGGAAGAATTATTTTTCAAACTATTCAAAGTTAATCGCTCTGCTCTATTCATATTATAAAAATGGTTCTTATGAGCAGAGTATAAATAAACCATAATCGCATCTTCACAAGTCTTTACAGCAATAACGACATGAAAGTACTTGTTTTTTTAATTCCAGTCTCATCCATTGCAGATATATTTTTAGTATCAAACAGTAATTTCAGAGCCACATTGTGTTCAAACAGTCAAAGATCCAAAATGACTTCACTTACATCTGACGGTGTTGCTGGTATAAAGGTTAAACCTTTATTAAGTATTGACATCTGCCCTGAATTCATTGCATAGTCCAAATGATTATAAACTAACAAATTTGTGGATATTTCCCTATCCTCCATACGTTTGGCAGCTGTTCCATGGAGTTTTTCCATTTCTGAAACCCCCTGCTGGCTGATCTCTCCATTTGCCTCAATTTCACCTTCACTGGTAATTGGTAAAAAAAACAATCCGGCCACCATGGTAAATTTCAGTCTGGCTCCAAATAAATCATAATGAGGAAGAGGTTGCTCAGAAGACATTGAAATATTATTACTTGGATTCAAGGAGTGTATAGGAGCTAGCAAGTTAGGCTGGTGCACGGCAAGAGCACTTGTTAGACCCAAAATCAGAAAAAAGGCCAGCACCAAGGAAGGTTCAAAAGTAGTTTAATAAAACTGAAACTAGACCGGTTTCAGCAGCAAGGCTTTCATCAGTAGTATAGTCAGCAAAAAGCACTTAGTCATCATCTTATATAATGTTCTTTAAGGCATCTATATGACATCACTTCCTGATAAGTCAAAAATGCAAACAAGGCAAAAGTAATTGAAAAATACAATCAAGGCAAAAGTAATTGAAAAATACATAGTTCAGTAAACAAAAAAGTTTGCCTGAGTTGCATGCATATCTCCAGATTATAATGAAAAAATCCCAAGAGACACAGTATACTGGTATATCAATGATAATAAACAAACTTAATAAGAAACATACAATAAAGGGTAAATGCCCAAAAATAAACCCGAAACAAAAGTCAGGTTATAAGAATTCTGGTGTTGAATACCAGCCACAGTATCCTAAAATGAGCTGAAATGCAAAAACCTAAGCAATGCAACCTGATAAGAAATAAGTACATATACGTAATGCAAGTGATGGTTAATTACAATTTATAATTTATCATTTAATCCAGGAGGGAAAAGCCCCCCAAGTTTAATGATCCACCTTTTTTCTTTGGTATTTAGGATATCATGCCAACGTATATGTACTTATTTCTTATCAGGTTGCATTGCTTAGGTTTTTGCATTTCAGCTCATTTTAGGATACTGTGGCTGGTATTCAACACCAGAATTCTTATAACCTGACTTTTGTTTCGGGTTTATTTTTGGGCATTTACCCTTTATTGTATGTTTCTTATTAAGTTTGTTTATTATCATTGATATACCAGTATACTGTGCCTCTTGGGATTTTTTCATTATAATCTGGAGATATGCATGCAACTCAGGCAAACTTTTTTGTTTACTGAACTATGTATTTTTCAATTACTTTTGCCTTGATTGTATTTTTCAATTACTTTTGCCTTGTTTGCATTTTTGACTTATCAGGAAGTGATGTCATATAGATGCCTTAAAGAACATTATATAAGATGATGACTAAGTGCTTTTGCTGACTATACTACTGATGAAAGCCTTGCTGCTGAAACCGGTCTAGTTTCAGTTTTATTAAACTACTTTTGAACCTTCCTTGGTGCTGGCCTTTTTTCTGATTTTGGGTCTAACAAGTGCTCTTGCCGTGCACCAGCCTAACTTGCTAGCTCCTATACACTACATTGATTTTCGTTTGTGCTGGCTGTTGGCGTTTGGGAGTTCTACCATTCAGGTAGTCATCTTTTTTGTGGATTGCTTAGGATTTTTCATCCTGGACATCGTTATTTTCGGATGCATGGCATCTACATCGCTTTCTTTTTAAAGGATTGAACTTTTGGTCATCCTTTTTTGGTTTTGTTGGATTATCATGTTTATCTAAGTTAATAAGTGAGTATATTGGATGCATTAACGCTGTTGAGTTTATCGTTTGCATTTACACGTGGTTGCAAGTGTTTTTCCACCATCTTTCGGATTGGGATTTGTTTTTCAAGGTCGTTGTGGTTTCCATACTGTTTTTGGACATATCAGGACTTCGAGGATCGATTTGGCCTTTTGGGACATTGTTTGGAACAACTTTTTAAGGGTCCTAATACATTTCAAACTTCATCTTTCCAGGTACTGTTCTTGACATCTATTTTTGGATTAATTTTCATTGGTAATTGTTTCACCATAATGAAGAATTTTTCTGTGACAATCATTTAACTGTCTGGAAGGTGTTGTTAAGTCGTTTTTTCTTGAATACTGGACTTTAGAGAACTGTTGTAGCACAATATAACAGTGCCATTTTTTCAAGACTTTTCATGTATGTGTTCTTAGTTTATAACACGTGTATATTTCATAATATTTTGCCTAGTCGTTTTCTTTTTTATATACTGCATTTCTGAGTACTGTTGTAGCATAATACAACATTGCTATTTTTTCAAGGACATTTCATGTATGGGTGCTCAGTTTGTAATATGTGCATAATTTTATTTTATTTCATTTGATTATGATGAACTAGCCATTGTTATATACACTAGGTTGATACAATATTATTGCTTATATCTGTTCATTCCTATGTTCCTACTGGTTCATGTTTTGTTTCACATTTGAGTCAATATTGGTCACATATTTTGAGGGCTTTTGTTTTGTTTGCCCAGTGTTGCACTCAGGTCTTCTTTTAGAATAATTGCTGGGCATACAGTGCTGACAATAATCATCTGTACATTTATACCTTTGACAACAATTTCATCTGAGGACTGTATTGAACAATTATTGATTTCTTAATATTGTTATCTGATTTAAATAAGGTGCATAAGTGTGTCTGGCTTAAATTCATTACATATTGGTATACTCCATATGGATTTAGCCACCTCTGAACAACTGTGGGTTGTGCATTACTCAGAACATTGCATTTTAGACATTACAGGCCTTTGACTTTTTGGTCTGTATAGCAGGTTTGGCTAGGTGCTAGGGTTAATTATTCCTATATATAGGGTTACATTTGCCATTTATTCTGGCTTCAACTTCTTTGTGACTCTGATTGTGATTTTCTTTTTTGGACTTATTCGTGACTTGCCAATTCAACCCTTAAGAATAAAAGAATCTTTTCAGGGTTCATTTTTATTTTTTATTTTTTATATCTTCTTCCTCCGGTTCATTGCAACTTATTGTCATGGATCTCAGTAAATTATTATCTGGTTTATGCTCCGACAAGGATGACTTAAAAATTTTTGGCATAGGAACTGAACATACAGAAAAGGTGGATTTGGTAATCATGGATCCAGTTGACGGTTGTAAAACTTATTCTTTCAATTAGGTAAACAAATTAAGATGCTTAGAACAAACATTTGGCACAGTAAATTGTTTAAAGCTTACCAAATACAGAATATATCCCCTAGAGGATTGAGATGTAAAATCCAACCACTAGTGGGCACACCGGATGAAACTCTGTTGAAAGATTGGCAACAAGCACAACAGGAGGCTGCCATGATTAGAGTTAATATTTTGGCCGCTTTCTATGAGAGAACAATACAGAGTAATATTACTGAGGTAGAAAAAACATGTAACAACCTGAAACGGTTTGAACATGAGGCTAGTTTTCAGGGTTGTCTTGGCAAATTATCTAAAGAAATCTCTATTTTGGAAAATAACCTTAAGAAAAGAAATTGCATAAATTTGCCGGGATAAGGAAGATTATGATAGGGGCAAACAATTTGATTCACAAAGGGGTGTGAGGTTTGCTCATGGTACCAAGAATGCTTCATTTATACGCCAAAAAAGACCAAGGTCTATTTTAAAAAAGACTGGGCCTAGCTTTATTACCTCTGGTGGGGATTCTTCGACTACTGACACTGAGACACCTAATATTGGTGATTCTCCAAATGCTAAAAGGGGTCGAAGGACTGAGGTCCCTTTAGGGGGAAAAACACAGGGCAGGAAGGAAACACAGGGGTCAAAAACTTAGAAGAGCTCTTCATGTCGATAGTGAAGTAAATCATTCATGTACTAATGTTTTAAATATTTCAAGTCATATTTTGACTGATGATCAATATTCCCTTCTTAATAAAGGCCTTGGTTTTATACCTGTTTTTTTCACTGATGAAAGTATTTTGGTTTCTGATACAATGGATTTTTGTAGGAAAATTAACTTGAAATTATTTTTTCAACAACAAGATCAAACTGACAATGCTCAAAGATCATCTGATTTTAGATTTCACAAATCTACATTTAACCCTCCCATGGATAAACATGTTGCTGTTTTCCAGCAGGCGGTTATAAAGGATATACACTTCAATTTGGGTTCTGTTGACACTATAAAGCATAACATGTCTAGGAAGGAACAAATAGCACTCACACAACTCAGAAATAATACGGATATTGTTATTATTTCTGCCGACAAAGGGGTGCGGTGGTGGTGATGGATACTGAGTATTATGTGAATGAAGGTCTTAGACAACTTTCCAACCATCATCATTACATGAAGATGGAGATTGATCCTACTCCAGGTTTTGCCTTGGAAATTAATGAATTTTTGGAAAAGGCTGTAGAATCTGGAATTATCTCTGATAAAACCAAAACTCATTTGACGGTTAAGAATCCTGGTAAACAACAACTTTATCTACTTCCTAAGATTCATAAGTCCATTGATCAGCCACCAGGCAGACCGATTGTATCTGGCATTGGGTCACTCACTGAACCCTTGTCTGTTTTTCTAACTGAAAAATTGAAACCACTGTTAACATGTGTTAGAGCAAGAATCAAGGACACGACTGAATTTTTGCAGATAGTCTCCGAGTCTCAATTGGACCCTGAATGGCTTATGTGTACCCTTGATGTATCCTCGCTTTATACCAGCATCCCTCATTGGGCGGGTATTAATGCCTTGGAATACTGGCTAAATAAAACCAATTTATACCCCAGGGATGAACACCTTATTGTTGTGTATGGCTGAACACATTCTAACTAAAATGTTTTTATTTCCAACAAAACTGCTACTGGCAACTACAGAATGCTATGGGTGCATCCTTTGCACCCATTTATGCTGATCTTTTTATGGGCTACATGGAAGATATGATTTTATATGACCCTTTGCATAACATATATCTACCTGAGATTGATATATGGAGAAGATACCTGGACGACTGTTGGCTTATATGGAAAGGAGGTGAGGAATACCTCCAGGAATTTATTCAACATTTGAATGGGAACATCTGGGGTATCGAATTCACTGTGGAATATAATAGGAGTGCAATCAGTTATTTGGATGTCAATTTAATTCGACAGGAGGATAACACTCTTAGAACGTCTGTACACAGAAAATTCTCACAATATAATACTCTTCTACATGCTGATAGTTTCCATCCGAAACATATTATTCGGAACATACCAAAATCACAGTTTGTGCGGATGAAAAGGATTTGTTCCTCAGTGGATGATCTTCAGAGTCATCAAATGGATCTAACCAAGAGATTTTTGTCCAGAGGTTATTCCACTCGTACTATTGAGTCAGCAGTCCAATTTAGTAATGCTAAATCCAGGGATTCTCTTCTCCAATACAATACTAAAACTCATAATGAGGAATCAGATGTATGTAGATTTGTTACCACTTATGGCAGGAATAGTGCCAATTTAGTAAATATTATCAATACTCATTGGAATATATTGAATTCTCATCCATTGTTGGAAGATTATCTCAGAGAACGATGTTATTTTTCCTATAGGAAAGGCAAAACTTTAGGGAATTTATTTTCACACTATAAAAAAACCAGGGTCATGGCTCACACTCCAACTCAAAGAACACTTACTGGAGATAAACTTTCAGGCATTTATCCATGTGGACATTGCAGTTTTTGTAACTATATTTTCAAAACTACTTCTTTCACTAGTAGGAACACTGGACAAATATCGACATACAGTATTTTGGTAACTGCAGTTCAGACTGGATTATTTATCTTGCCACATGTACATGTCATGCATTTTATATTGGCCAAACGTCTAGACAGTTTCGTGTCAGGATCTCTGAACACCTTGGTGACATTAGAAACAGAAGATTAACTAATGCACTATATAGACATGTTATCAAACATCCCACTGCCAAATTTACATTCACCATCATTGATTATATCATAGGGAATCGATCTTTTAAAACAGGTTGGCATGATATCCTAAATACCAAAGAAAAAAGGTGGATCATTAAACTTGGGGGGCTTTTTCCTCCTGGATTAAATGATAAATTATAATTTGTAATTAACCATCACTTGCATTACGTATATGTACTTATTTCTTATCAGGTTGCATTGCTTAGGTTTTTGCATTTCAGCTCATTTTAGGATACTGTGGCTGGTATTCAACACCAGAATTCTTATAACCTGACTTTTGTTTCGGGTTTATTTTTGGGCATTTACCCTTTATTGTATGTTTCTTATTAAGTTTGTTTATTATCATTGATATACCAGTATACTGTGTCTCTTGGGATTTTTTCATTATAATCTGGAGATATGCATGCAACTCAGGCAAACTTTTTTGTTTACTGAACTATGTATTTTTCAATTACTTTTGCCTTGATTGTATTTTTCAATTACTCTTGCCTTGTTTGCATTTTTGACTTATTAGGAAGTTATGTCATATAGATGCCTTAAAGAACATTATATAAGATGATGACTAAGTGCTTTTTGCTGACTATACTACTGATGAAAGCCTTGCTGCTGAAACCGGTCTAGTTTCAGTTTTATTAAACTACTTTTGAACCTTCCTTGGTGCTGGCCTTTTTTCTGATTTTGGATTCAAGGAGCTAGCGCCATTAACTGGCAGCTCTTCAGCTGGATTAACATCATTATTTACAATCTCTGTTGTTCGTACATTAACATTGACATCCAGTGAATTAGTATTATCAGTCTGATGATCAGTAACAAGAGGCACATTGTCTGATCCATTGCTGTTAATAGCCTCTGTATTGACAATACGTTCTTTTTCTCTTGGCCATACAAAAATATTTCCAGATTGAAAGTCTTTATAGTCACGTAATAACTTAAGTACCTTAATATGCTGTAGCTTACAATCAAAAGACGTTAGATTATTGAACATATTGTCTACCATCTGCTTACCCGATTGCTAAGAGATAGTAGTTCTAGTCTGTGAAACTGGGCTTGTGCTGCTTCTGATAGCTCACTCTCTATGGGTTTAAAATAATCAAGTAGTAGTTGTATATAACTAAACTCAAGCTCTAAATTTAATTGCTGCCGTTTCTTTAACAGCAGCGGATGTGACTCTCCATAGCTTGGTATACAAAGAACTCGCATACGCCTAGGAATTAGTCTATGCCTAAGGCAGGCTTCAAGATGCAAGCGCTGCCACTGATATTTCTTCAATTTATATAAATTGTCTTCCAATTCTCTGAGCAATGTTAAAAAATCAAAGAAGCCCTCAATAGCAGGCTCCTGGTTACCTTCAGTCTCATAGTTGGTAAAATCCAATAAGGGATTTTTCTTCGGACGTATAAGACCATTCCATCTCTGTTGCAAGGTACTACCTCCCAGATTGTAATCAAGTTTGATGTTATTATTACCCTCAGCCATGTTGAACTCCAGGCCACACAAACCAACAAAAGCAGCAAAAAGAGAAGAAGCCCAGTAGTCAGTAAATTTCCACGATACACTCCAGCAATGTAATAGGAATAAGACAAATAAAATACTTTTATAGAATACTTCTTTACATCGCAAAACCTGCTGGAAAAATAATTTGTTGGTCAATGAAAGGAAATACATTGTTTCTTATACAACATTTTCAGTAAATAATGGGAAGTAATTTTGTTGTTTGCCACCTGATGTCCCTGTACATATATGAGCTGATTTTTATGTTGCATTTGTATGCAAAATTTTGTTTTGGCACTTGGTGTCACTATATTTAAAAACAATTTTTTTTTCTATTTGTGTATAAATGTCTTCTTTTTTATTATTTTATAATTATTGGCTGTATATTTAGCAATTATCTATTGATTCTACCAAAGTTTCACTGTTTATGAACTAAATTCTATTTGAAAAAATTCAAATTTCCTGCCAGAAAAGTTATATAAGTTGACAATGGCAAATGGTATAATTTAACACTGAAGAAGCTCTTCTTTGAGGTGGGAAACCTGGTTTGAGTTTCTGCACTCCACTGATTGTTCTTTGTGTATTAAAAAGTTAATTACAACTTCTATTTGTGTGCTGTATATACACATATATATATATATATATATATATATATATATAGATATATATATATATATATATATTCACACACACGTAACATTCAATCAAAAAGGGAAAGTCATCAACTTTTGGTAGAGCAAGTTCAGTTGATCAAATATCAACTAATCAAAATTTACCAGCTTTGCCACTACAAGTTCCTGTAGAGTCGGTGCCAGGGAATATGGCCTTTTCCCCACTGTAGTGCAAATTAGTATATATAATTAGCATGGGGGGTGTCTGTGTGCGGGGGGGGGGGGGTAAAGCAAAAAATTGCCTTTTTTTTTTTTTTTAATCCTTTCCAGATTGATATTTTGGTTTTTGACAATTAGGGTTTTGAACATTGTGAAATCAACCAATTGTTATTTCAACAGAAGGTTATGCTTCCGAGTGTGTGTATGTGTGTGTGTGTGTGTGTGTGTGTGTGTGCGTGTTATATATATATCTACATATATATATATATATATATATATATATATATATATATATATATACACACACATATACATGTTTGTATGGGTCCCTGTGCTCAGATTAAGCAAATGTTACAAGTTTGAGCCGGCATGATCAAAATCCTGGAAAAATCAAAAGGAATAGCAACACGAAGAACATCTAATTTTTGCAGGAAGGTAAATCTCCCTGCATCCCCAGCCCATCCTGCTAATTATATATTCTAACTCTGCGATCACACCACAATGGGGAAAGCAGCAATACTGCAATCCTTGATGTGCCACTTTCCCACACAATAGAAGCTCCAGTCCTTTCACTTTTCCAGGTATGTAATATTCCTGGTTAAGTTTTGTGCTCATGTGAGCATTTCATCAATTTATAGGCAGCCACATTTGTATTCATATGTATGCACTATATTTACCCTTACCCTTGTGGCTAGGGTTGGATGAAAAGAGTCCATGTACCAGCTAATTTGCCTAATTAACAAATGGAAAAATTACCCTTTGATATATCAACTCAACTGGAGGAGAGATGATACCAAGCAGTTGCAAAGCAAAGTTAAGGACACTTGACTTAACCTCTGGTTATGATATCACATTCTGAGCCAGTCAATGCATGCATAGACTCTGTTGTAAAACTATTGAGCCATTCAACGTGAAGTAAAACTCACATAGCTTGCAAATGGTCCTTTTACTGATGCAGGAGTATGTCATACAGAGAGGACTACCTGAGATGGTTATCACTTACATTAGCACTAAGCAGCGTTTTGTTTTGTCAGGCTGCTTTCAGCACCAGGCAATAGATTTTAGTAACTGTTCTTCTTTAACTCCTGGTGAGGTGAATATGTGTTTTGTATGTTTTGTGGTGTGTAAATAGGAATTAAAAGGCCATAACCTGAGCATGCTGGGTTTGCATTCCCACCAGATATTTCCAGATTTATAACCCATAGCAGGTAAGTGTGGTGTGCCATCTCTCACAAATGCTCTCCGTTGCTGCAGCTGTAGGAACTGCCAGTGAGCTGATATTCTTCACAAAGCATTTCATGTGTTCATTTCTTCACAGTCATGGATATTCATCTGATTAAGCAGTAATACCTATTTGTAAATTTCAACATTGTCTCTAACAGTGGAGTCACTTAGAGATGAGAGCTGCCATTTCTTCAAATACCCACAGACATAATGTTATTAGTATATAACAAAAAGAGGAGAAATTAAGTCCTTGTAACATCATTTTATTATATAATATTTGGCAGTTTAGGCAAACTGTCTGAGTACAAGGGATAAACTATCAAAGAAGATGTTTGCATGAAATTCGTTCACATTCAATGGCATTCACAGTTACATGGCTCTAGCTCTGTTTTCATCATTTACCACTGACAGATCTTTAACAAAAAGGACATGGCTTCTTTTGTGTTACAGTATGCTTACTTGAAGGTAAAAAAAAGAAAACAGTTATCTAGTCTACTTTTAAATGCACTTTTTCTTTTTGCCCTCATCTGTTTCCCATCTGCCCCATATACTCTTGAATGACTCAGTGGATTCCCTTTCCTCCACCCATTTTAGCAGTTCATCCCATGGGTTCATAACTTTCTTCATGAAGAATTGCTTTTCCAGATCTTAGGAGTGAAAGGTCCCTTCAGATCACTGCAAGATTTCCATCTTCTGCTGTTCTTATTAAGTGCAACCTTTCACATCTAATAACATACTTTTGCACATCCATTGGCATACTTCTCAGTTTATATGTGTTTTCTAGGTTAATTAATTGAGTAGGCTTTTTAAAGCCTAGCCATACTTCTTAAAGTGAGAGTAAAACTCTATACCTTTTGTCTGCGACTTGAATAACTTAACCATTAAGCCAACCTCCAACCTCTTAATAATACATAACAACTCTTGACAAAACCAAAAATAAAGAAGGGGCAAAGGCCCAAATCAATGACAAAGTTATAGATTAACCTTAATTAACTGAAAATGTTAATAGTGCAAAAGATTTTGAATTAACATGTGTTTTCTGAGCAGTAAAAAATA
>NC_056732.1:139216832-139239332 GCF_019279795.1 Protopterus annectens
CACACACACACACACACACACACACACACACACAAACACAAACACACACATACCCATATGCACACACACGCATACACATACACACACACACACACACACACACACACACACACACACACACACACACACACATGCATACACATATGCACATTGTGAGCATGCCTACCCACATGTACACGTAAATGCACCACACACACACATACACAGACATACACAATGTATACACACACAAATGCACACACACATGCAAACACATATATGCACACACGCACACACACACACACACACACACACACACACACACACACACACACACACACACACACACACACACACACACACCACTAAACAAAAGCAAACCCTAATAAGAAGCTAATTGATAAACACCATAAAAAACGTGCACAACGGTAGTTATGTACTTTTATCTGGCAATCCTGTGAGAGGCTGCTGAACATCACTTTAATACAAATGTTTAAGATGTACAGCAGACAGCAAGTCTAAAGGACATGAACAGTCATTTTTAGCATTTGAAGAAAGGTAATAAACACGTAATGCTTGGCATACGTCTCACAATTAAGTAGATGGGGAAATGGGTTTCTTAATTCATGTGTGCATTAATTGTACTACGATTTACTGTCATAACAATTATGCTATAACACATCTGCCGGACAATTTAATATAAATCACTATAAAAAATTGTCAAAATGAGAAGTTTATAGTCGTAAATTGGACCTTTTCACTATATTATAAACAGAAAGCACAGCATTCCAGTCATATCCCATATTGGAAGAAATTCTCACATTATTTATTAACAGTGCATCATTCAAAAATGTTTCTTCTTTACAACAGTGTACGTCTGGAAGTTAGGCTCTTTTATGAGATTTTTTTTCACTTAAGGCAGATGCACAGAAGGTCTTATTTTTCTTCATGTGCTTTTTTATTTTGTAAGTTTTTCATTTTTATATATTTCCCAATATATATTTGTCACTTACCTAACAGAGACTGATTATTTCCACATGTATTGTCTTAACTCTTAGCTCCTGGCAGACTTTGCATTTTAATATTTATTATCACTGTATATTAAGGTATTAAATCTGCATAAACTTGAAATATTACATGAAGTTCTTGTTTTGGGGTCAGTAGTCATTCACTGAAGACAAACTTGTAAATGTCTTCCTCACTGTTCCTGCATGAAGAGCAAAACTATTTTAAGCAGACTTTGACTAGCCTGTCAAGGGTTTTTCGGCCATTATTGTGGAACATAATGATATACAGAAGTTGGCATAGCCTTCCATGGGATTACTGGTATACAAACAGAGCTTGTGCTGAGACTTGTTCTGGCTAGATATGAGATATGATACTTTATCCTTTTTGGGTGTTTGTTGTTTAGATACCTAACATTAATATGATCTTGCTAGTCTTTCTTTTATTCCATTTGTTTGTTTTTTGTTTCCTGCATTTTCTTTGTAAAAGTTTGTCAGTCATTTATAGGTTCATAGTTGTGTACTAGGCTAATGGCTCTGGGGCCTTTACAAGCCGAGCCCATAGGATTACCCTGGCATCGTGCCACCAGACATTAGTTCCCAGTGCCTCTATCAAGTAGAGCCACTGGAGTGATCCCCAGGGTGAACTTTCTATTTCCCATTCACTCATCAAGATTTCTCTTGATGAAGGGGCGTGGCCAAGATGTCAGAGTGAGAGCAGCAGATTTTTGATGCTCTGCCTATAAATTTCATCTCTGACAGGATTTTAATGGAAATTTTTTAAACTCACTGGAAAATACATCTCACAAATACTTTTACTACTAAAGTGGATTAGCAGCCTGGAAAAAAATTGAGTTTTCAGTGATTTTTTCTCACAAACTTCCTGTCAGGACTTCAACAACAGTATACAGCCTGCTGTAGTCATGAGTCATTCAAAATCCTCAGCTCAAGACAGTTTCATGAAAAAAGATTTACAGACTATAATTGCGAATATACAAGATCTCTCTATAAAAATGGACAATTTAGAAAACATCATGGATAATATGAATAAAGAGAGTAAAAAGCAGATAGAAGACTTAAAGGAGATTATTTCTAAACATTCAGAACAAATAACAGGATTAGAAGAGTCTGTAAATGAATTAGATGGAAGACAGATGGAGAATGAAAACCAAATAAATACTCTATTGAAACAAAACAACTCATTAATAGAGAAAATGGAAGACCTAGAATCAAGATCAAGGAGAAATAATATCAGAATTTATGGAGTCCCTGAAAAGTCAGAAGGAAATAACATGGTTATGTTCTTGAATAACTGGCTGCCTAAGGTACTGAATCTTCCTGAACCCTTGTCTTATGGAATTGAGAGGGCACACAGGTCACTGACAAACCCCTCTGCATCTAGTAATTCATCTTCAGCAAGATCAATCATAGTTAAATTCCTATCAACACAAGATAAAGATCTAGTGTTAAGATCTGCCTGGACAGGGAATCCTATTCAAGATAATGGAAGAATTATTAGGTTCGATAATGACTACACATCTGTAACCATGACAAAAAGAAAAATGTGTGTTCCTCTCATTAAAGACCTCAAAAAAGCTGATATAAAAGCCCAGTTACTTTTTCCAGTCAGAATAAAAATCACACTTCCGGATGGCCAAAAAGTTTTTAACAATACTGAGGAAGCGACAGACTTTGTCAGAAAACACAAGTTACTTCACAAATTAGAAGATATGGATTTGTCACTACCCAGTTTAAAGAGACAAGCTAATAATGGCAAGGCAACACTGAAAGACAAAACCACCAAAAAACTTAAAGGGAAGTAAGATATAAAAACTATAACCTCCAGGATCGTGGTCTTTCTTATAAAGGAAGAAGAGAAGGGAAGATGGGAGGAAGGAAGAAGAAATAAGATCAACACAAAACTTTGAGGTAAAGTTGTTTAATATACTTATGTTAATATATATATATACATGATTCTCCTTTTCTTTCACCCTGTTTGCTCCTGTTGCTAAATAACCTAGTATGTCATCTTTTTCCACTACCCGTTCATTTTATTAGGCTATTACCCCTTATATATAATAATTAGATTCAAAGGATTGAGATGGCTTCATGGGAGCATTGAATTTGTTAGGTGTAGGGTATTGAGAAATACACCTTGTTGTACTTAACAGGACCTATAGCATGGAAAAGGATCGTTTTCATGCACCTTTACTATAAGAAATTTATAATATTAATATAAAACTTGTCTGGAGCAGGATAAAACTGCACCTTGGTTTGTGATGGGAGGGAAGCTTAGGACTTGATCATATAAAGCTAGAAAGACACTCTCGAATGTTAGTACTAATGTATTAAATTTGTGATGCTTTTATTCTCTTTGTTTTTTTAGAAAAAGGAAAAACAACAAAGTAAGAATAGTGCTAATTAATGGGATGGGGTGGGTTAAGTGTTCTCAGGAAGACACTCAGTATCTTTTTTGCACTGTTAATGAAATGTTTCTTTAATAATCAGTATTAACCCACTTGTCCCTTTTTCTTTTTCTCACATACAATGGCTTTCACACTAATAATGCACGAGCGCACCAAAGCTTGAATAGATTTTGAAAGCTTGTACTCACCTCGAGAATTCAGTTGTTTTAAGGGTTGACAAAAGCTTCACAAGAACTAAAGCTCGAGCTTTTCAAATCCTGTCAGATCATCAGATCAGCGATAGACCGTGGGAACTTTGCATTTGCGATATAATTGACCTTTGACCCTGTGGCGCACATCAGGAATCATCTGCGACGATAGAAAATAGTGGATTACAACAGTTACAGCAGCTACATGGTCGTGAAAGCTACAAACTAACTCAAAACATTTAAATAATGACTTCAAGTCTAAAAAAAGAGAAAAATAAAACTGAATTTTATCTATGCAGCTTGCGTGTGTGCCACTATCAGACATTTGTAAGTACATTTATGTACTTGAATATAATAAATAGATTACTGTTAGACAAACATTGTTGAGAATAAGCAAACCTGAAACGCTTTCCTAGTGTCAAGACTAACCAGGATGTTTTTATGATAGAAGTTTCAGATGAAGGTTATTCTTAAAGACACATAATAGGGAAATAAATCTGATGTTTGAAGGTTTTGTGCATATTAATTTAAAAAAAAAAAAAAGGACTGAAGCAAATCTTTTATTAAACTAAATCTTTTAATTAACATTTTGTCCCAACAATGGGATTTATGTTCCAAGATATGAAAATTGTTCTTACGCTATGGTATTAATAAATCACATTGTAGTGAAATAGAGATAACTAAGCTAAACTAGATAAACATCCTAAGAGAATGGACGAAAGAAGAGAAGGGATGAGGTTTATTTTACTGAATTTGGAATCAGAGTAGAATCATTACGTTATTAATATCATTATTCTTATACTTAGTAATGTTATAGCCTAAGAACTAAACATCAAACAGAAGTACAGATGGACTCATCTCCCCAGTAGCAATACATACATCACCAAGATACTAAGACAATTGTTAAGTTATGTAACAGAAGACGTTGAAACATATATAATTTTATTCTTTAGCTTGAAGGAGTGAGGAAGAAGGAAAGGAAAGATGGGAGGGGAGGAGAAAGAAAAAGGTTGAACCACATTAACAGTGTATTAACACAGTTATTGAATGTTTATTCAACATGCCAAGATATATGTTGGCATAGTACACTATGGCATATAGAAAAGTCTAAATATGAAATATAGTATATAGGAGGGTAATTCTTTGAGGCACACACCCAGGATCCTGAGCAGTAATAGTATGTAATACATGAAATTAAAGTGGGAATGTATACAATCTTCAGATAATTTATATGTGTACACCAACTGATTTATGAGACATACACTTAATTTAATTTTCTCCTCATAGCATATAAACCTTACAATTTTGCACTGCAAGTAATAATAAGAGACATTTATATTAAGCCTAAGAATATAAAGGGAAATACATAGTACAATAAGAGCAGTAACCAACTATAGGAGCACAGTGGTGGAAGGGTGAAAGGAAAGGGTGAAGAGATAAAAGAAATGAAAATTAAGGATTATTATTTAATTACTAATTAAACTCTTTTACAACATGAAATACTAATGTAATTAGTAAGTCTGAATAAGATAGCATATTACTCACGTTTTAGACATAATCAAGAGTTATTACTGATTATATCTGTTTCAGTTTCTTATAATATCGTTTGAGTCAGTTAAATGTATACTGAAATATGAGTATGTAACCATTTTTTTTAAACATTATCTTATATAAAGAATAAGAATGTTCTTATCATAACTGTATCTTATGTATGTTCAAATCCATATAGAATATTTCAGTAGAAGTCTTGAGTCTTCTTGATTTTCAATATAAAACACAATGTAAAGGAAATGATGAATACACTTATCTGTATACATAATCAGCAGGAGGCAGAATCATCACTATAAGGTTGATTGGGCATAGGTTTGTTAGTGATGGTGGCTTGGATGATATGTTCATCAAGTCAGGAATTTAATTTTCCATGTTTAGATTTGTATATAGTTACGAATGTTTTGTTAATCTTATTTGTTTTGAAATACCCGCCCATAATGAAACCCATCAGACGCATTTATATCCATGAAAATGTTTTCATATAAATGCATGTCTTTAAATGTTAATGGCCTAAATAATCCTATTAAAAGGGAGAGTATAGTTAAATATTTGAAATTGAACAAAGCAGATATAGTCTTCCTACAAGAAACCCATATTATTAATAAAGACTTAGATAGAATATCTTTTAATGGTTATACGGTTCTAGCAGAATCCCACTATCAAGTCAAAAGAAGAGGCACAATGATATTATGGAAAAACTCATTACCAATTCCCAAAACCGTAGACACATACTCGGACAAGAATGGCATGTTATGCCTAGTAGTTCTACAAATTAATAAAAGATATGTAACTTTAGTGAATACATACTGGATACCAGGTATTGGAGCAGAAACTGCGAATAGACATTTAGAGTTAATAACTACCAAAGCCAAAGGAGAAATAATACACGCAGGTGACTTTAATTGTCTTCTTTCCACAAAAGACACCACTAAAAACGATAAATTTAAAATGTCCTCAGCAGCCAAGAAACTGAAGAATTTTATTGACATACTAGACCTTAGAGACATATATGTTATAAAAGAATCACAATCACTAAATTACACTCATTACTCTTATAGGTATGGTACGCAAACTACAATTGATAAAGTACTAGTTACTAATGACTTAATTTCTAAAATACAAGAAGTTCTGATCAGCTCCTGTCTACTATCGGATCACAATGCCATATTATTCAAGGTTAATATCATACCAAAAGATCTAATAACATGGCAAAGATTACCAGCATATAGTGTTACTATTACTGGATTTAAAGAATACCAAAAGATCTAATAACATGGCAAGATTACCAGCATATATAGTACTACTATTACTGATAAAGAATGGCTTCTAAGCAAAATAAAATTCTATCTTGATATAAATGACAATAATGAGACTTCAAAAACCATCTTATGGGATTCCTTAAAATCATATCTATATGGTAGAATCAAAAATTGGTATCTAAATAAAAGAAAACAATGGGACAATGAACTAATAAAAATACAATCAGCAATTGACGATATGAGAAAGAATTTAAATACTAAAGATATCAAAACTAACTCAGAGCTCAAATTATTAAATGCAAAGTATGCAGAAATTGTAAATCACAAAGTGGCAATAAACTTAGAGAAACTTAAAATTCAATCTTACTCAGTGAACCCCAAAAACTTACACAGACTGGCAGTCAAATCGAAACATCTAGCGAAAATTAACCATATAAAAGAAATTACTGATAACACAAAAATGAAACCAAAGCAAGTGACAGACTTGAAATAAATTTTGGAGCATTTTAGAACACACTATGAGGAAAATAAATAACACCAACATAAACCCTGATAACATTATATTCAAAAGCAATTTTCTGAAGGAGAACATTAATAAAAAAGTAACAGATGAACAAAATGCTAGTTTGCTTAAACCAATACTTTTAAAAGAAATCAAGGAATCTATCCAAAGCATTAAAAATAACAAGGCCCCAGGACCAGATGGAATTATAGGGGAAATTTATAAATTACTGCCAGAAGACTCCTTAAAAATTCTAGCAGCAGCTTTTGGAGAATTTAGAGAAAATAGAAAAATCTTCCCATCATGGAAGTATGCCATTATCTCCCCCATTTTAAAACAAGATAAGGACCCTAAATTAGTAACATTTTACCGCCCTATCTCATTGCTAAATATAGATTACAAAATTTTTACCTCAATATTTGGGAAAAGACTAAATCAATTTATCCCAAAAATAATAGAAGAAGACCAAACTGGTTTTATTTTAAACAGGAAAGTTCAGGATAATGTTATCAGACTCTTATCTCTAATAGATTTTGCAAATAAGAAAAAGAAAGAACTATCAATAATTAGTCTAGATGTAGAAAAGGCATTTGATTGTATATCTTGGTCATATTTATTTAAAGTTCTAGAAGCATTTAATTTCTCCCCAGAATTTATAGAATTAATAGATAGCTTGTACAAAAACTCTATATCATATGTCAAAATTGGAGCCTTCTTGTCAAAACAAATTCAAATATGGAAAGGAACTAAACAGGGTTGCCCTTTGTCACCTTTACTATTTGCCTTAGCAGTGGAACCATTAGCAACCTGCATCAGGAATGATAAAAATATTACCAGTTTCGTTGTTAATCTAAACTATACTTCCAAAATACAATTGTTCGCTGATGATATCATATTAACTATTGGAAATATTGATTCTTCAATAAAACACATCATAAAAGTTTTAGGACAGTTTGAAAAAATCTCAGGTTTAAAAATTAATAGTAATAAAACGGAAGCATTACTATTGAACAAAAAAATGAATCCAGATTTGAGAAAGCATAGTAACTTTAACTGGGCAAATAATACTTTTAAGTACCTAGGTATACATATAAAATCTAATTGGAAAGAAACCGTGCAAATAAATTATAAAAACTTAATATTAATGATTAAAGAGCTCATAGTCAAATAGAATAAAATATTCTTCACCTTCGAAGAGAAATTATCTCTAATAAAAATGTGCATTCTTCCAAAATTCCTGTTCGTCATTCAAATCCTAATTATTAGTCCTCCTAAAAAAAACAATAAAACAACTTAACACACTCCTAATTAAATTTCTATGGTTTCCACAAAAGCCTAGAATAAGATATGATTGGCATTACAGAGAATGGGAAAAAGGTGGAATTGCTTTTCCAAACCTACAGCTCTACTCCGATGCAGTTATACTTCACATTATGAATCAATGGTTAAGTCACAAATACACATCTAATTGGAAAAACTTACATAAAATTATTTTATTGTCTGACACAGAAGAATCAATGAATGATGACATTTTTGCAGAAAATATTAAAATCTTCTTAGCAGTAAAAGACTCAGTTTATAAAGAGAATAAAAATGAGAAACTACCATATTATATCAATTATATATTAAACAATTTTAAAAGAATAATAAATGAAATCCTTTTAGCCAGAAACTTCCTAATCTTAATATTTCCCATAGCATGCACAAAGAATTGCATAGATTCATTTAATACTAAGAAAATAATGGAGATGAAGGGTAATGGTCTAAATTTTTGGCATCAATTCTTAAGCACAAATGATCTATATAAAGCAAACAGTCTTATAGCTAGATATAACATAAATCAAAATAATTGGTTAAACATTCAA
This sequence comes from Protopterus annectens, assembly GCF_019279795.1. Taxonomy (NCBI): domain Eukaryota; kingdom Metazoa; phylum Chordata; order Ceratodontiformes; family Protopteridae; genus Protopterus; species Protopterus annectens. The sequence continues at coordinate 139,225,607 of NC_056732.1, forward strand.
ACCTACAGAGAATTTTTAATAAATGAATTCAAAAGTAACCAAGTGACTGATATCTCTTTACAACCTAAAATAATAACTCTTTTATGTTAACTAAATTCAACAAATTACAACATGGGATTTTCATTATCTAAGCTATACAAAACATTAAGAACTGATTTAAAGTTACCTGAGAACTCTCTTTGGAGTTACATAGAAAAAACAAACACATTTACCTTTACAGAAAATGATAAATCATTAATACTCAAATCAGTTATTCATACAACTTCATCTCCCTACTGGAAACTTTTTACATGGAAATATATTCATAGATGCTTTATAACCCCACAAAAAATAGCTATAATGTCAAATAATACCGCCTGCAAGTGTTGGAGATGTGATGAAAATATATGTATGGATTGGGCACACATGTTCATCGAGTGCAGAACTGTCACTCCTTTCTGGCAAAAATTCACGGAATTTGCTAAGGCTTTGTGGTCAGATAAATGTATAATCTCAAATTCACTCTTACTGTTTAATGCTCCAATACCAGAACATATTCCAAAAACTCAAGTGCATCTGCTTTGGTCCCTCTTGGCAATTGCTAGAAAATGTATTACTACAAACTGGAAAAGCAAAACAGATCTTTTGTTTTCTGAATTTCTGTTATTGGCCAAAATTTTATGTAATAGAGAACTTCAAACTCTCGCTTCAAGAACAGCAAGAATAACACAAAAGAAATTATCTTGGATGAAGCTTAAAAAATTATTGGATAAAATGTAAGAAATTTAATTGAAATAGACTAGGTTATGGGCATTGTACATAGTCTTGTTGTTTAGAATTTTTTTGATTGTTTAAAAATGTATTATGTGATGAATACAAGTATGCTGTAGAATATTCCAACCACTCTTATGAAATTTAATAAAACAAAGTTATACAAAAAAAAAAAAAAGATTTCTGTTGAAGAGGGTCAGTGAAGTCCTCTGCTTCACATGTATGGGAAGTCTATTCCATAGCATGGGAAGTCTCTGGGTTATGAACCTGTCCTCCCAACATGTTCTGTTAATTGTGGTAATGAGGTTGAGGTCTCTGGAGCGTGTTGTGTGGAGGGATTGGGATTTCTTTAGATGTAGCATTTCTAACAGAGCTGGGTCAGACATGGCTTTGTAAGTCAAGCAGAGATTGCCTCAGTAGATGATATGAGACAGAGAATAGCTGGAGTTTTCTGAGTCTGTCCATGTAGGACATGTGTTTAAGGCCTAGGATCCTCTTTGTGAGGTACTTATGTGGCCTCTACAGCTGTTGTAGGTATCTAGTGAGGTACATACCAAATGGGGCATTATACTCTATGATTGGTCTAATGCGGGAAGAGTAGAGAGAAATGATGACCTCTTTCTTCCTGGATGCAAAACCCTTGGTAATGGGATGTGCCACATAGAAGGACTTTCTGACCACAGTGGCAATGTGGTGGTCAAAGAAGTGGTTGCTGTCAACCTGTGTCCCCAGATCTCTTATAATGCCTTCAGTGTTCAGGGGGCTCCCATCGATGTGGTAATTAGTGGGAACTGAGGTTTTCCCAAAGAGGAAGATGACACATTTTTTGGGATTAAGCTTAAGGCCATGGTTTTTGACACCAGTCAGTGGTCTCAGTGAGGCCTTTCTGTAGGATGTTTGCATCACTTGGGGAGTTATTAATGGCTCCCAGCTTGCAGTCATCTGCGAATTTGGTCAACCAGAGTCCCTCCTTGTTAGCCTGGACTTCTGAGAAGTAGATGCCAAACAGGAGAGGACCCAGGACTGATCCCTGTGGGACTCCACTCATGACTGGTGGGCAATCTGACTTGGAGTCTGCTGCTTTCACACTGTGGGTTCTCTCTGTGAGCCAATTTGCAACCCACCTAATGATATAGGTGTTGATGCCTAGTTTGCTGAGTTTATCAATAATTCCTGAGTGAGGAATGGTATCAAAGGCCTTGGCCAAATTAAGGTAGGCTGTATGAACTGCCTTACCTTCATCCAGTGCTTTGGTGACTGACTCAAAGAAGTCAACCAGGTTCAGCAGCCATGATCTACCTTTCACAAAACCAAATTGCGTGGGATCTAGAGTTTCAAGATTCCCTATATCCTTGTTAATTAGGTCCATGATGATGCGTTCCATAGCATTACATAGCAGACTCATCAGGCTAATGGGGTGATAATTTCCAGGGTCTGTAGTCTCTCCTCCTTTATGGAGAGAGATGACAGTAGCAGTGTGCCATTTGGTAGGGACAAAGCCTGAGGTGAGGTTGTGAGTGAACAGAGCACACAGATGTGGTGCCAGTTCACTTTGTAAGTCATGTAGAACACAGCCAGGGATATTGTTGGGTCCCATGGAAGCTGTATTCTTGGCCTTAGACAATGCAGCTTTAACCTGTGCTGCAGTAATGTTGGGTGCCTTGCATTCTTCTGGTATTGAGATTGGTCCTTTGGGGGGGGTAAAGTTGGCACTGAATCTATCAGCCAGTATGTTGGCAAAATCTGTTGGCTCAGTATAGGAGGTACCATTGTGCAGTAACTCAGAGCAAATATGGGCATTGACATGGAGATTCTTGCTATAACTATAGAAGGCTTTGTGTTTTTTTTTTAGTGTCTGCCACAAATCTGCCTTCATAGCTGGCTTTGGAGGTTTTGATGAGGGATCTCAACTTTTTGTTGAGGCTAATAATGGAATTTTTCCAGTCTTGGGACATCACCTTTTTCTGCAACAGCTTCTTCCTTTTGTTGTAGAGTTTATTAATGGCAGGGGACAACCAGACTGGGTTCCTTTTTTTGGAGGAGAGCATCTTGGTTCTGTTGGGTATGGCTAGTTCCATGCATTTATGTATGTGTTCGTACAGTGCATTGGTGTATGATTTGGCAGTCATGCATCTATTTTCCATTGGCATGGGTGCCGTGAAGATCCTATTGTCATTGAAGGTGAGAGAAGAAAAGAGGGGAAGGAGAAGGGGTTAAGGAACAAAAGCAACAACTTTCAACTTTCAGAAAAAAATTACAAAACTCTTCAGAGGCCCTATGTAGGTAAAAATATAACAAAGACATTTAGGAAGCTAACGCTACTGTATAGATAGATAAAACAGTCCTAAAAGGGTGAAAGCAACTATATAAAACCAACTCTGCTTATTTAAGAAGTGTCAGTTCATCCTAGAATGGCATATTTGTTGGGGGAGACCCACCAAGAAATACATTTTATTTATTTTTATTTTATTTATTTTATTTTACATTTGTTAACCGGGTTAGTCTGGCTGAGCTTTTGGCTCATTTTCAGCAGAGACCCGGGGAGAAAAGCTCCTCAGGACTAGAAAACAATTTATTAAATTTTAGTAACATAGTAGTAACAATCAGCTATAGGATCTTACAAGCAGAGACCTGGAGATAAAAAAGCTCCTCAGGCAATTCAATTATACAGAGTATTAACAACTGGCAGCCAAGTATGTGAGTTGTTACAAACAAGGTTTTAAATAACTAGTAGAAGAAAATGTGACTAGTTACAATATTATTTAAGCTGCTTAGAGCAAAATGAGTTAATAGTTAGCAGATGCTTAAGTGGGTAGGATCTAGTTGTATAGGAGTTAGGAAACAAGAAAGGAAAGTAAGAATGGCTAGTAGGAGATATAGGGGAGGTAGAGTATAGCAGACAGACTAGACAGGTAGGTTGTTTTGAGACTGTAATAATTAAGAGTGGATGAAGACAGAGGAAGGGAAGAGGTAGAAGAGGCAGGAGAATAGTGTTAGAGATACATTAAGAGTGAGGTGGTGAAATAGGTGAAAGGATGGTGGTTACAGGGTGGTTGGCTACAGTGGCAAGACCACTTTGTTTTTAGGTATTCCCTTGTAGCTAATTTGAAACTTTTGCTATGCTGGAAGGATTTTATTTCCAAGGGGAGTTGGTTCCAGGATGGAGCTGGGTTACAGTTATAGAGAAGGCAGCCTATTTTGGTTTTGGGTTTGTAGATGTCTAATAATTCTTGATTTGAGCTGCGTAGCATCCTAGCAGGGGAATATTTGGATATGATAGTGGAGATGCTGGGGCAGAAGGAGAGTAGATAGAGGATAGAGTGGATGATTTGTAGTTGGTATAGTTGCAGCAGCTGAGGGAATTCTAGCCAGTCTAGTTGCTGTAGTGCTAAGCAGTGGTGTGACTTGTAGGTTTGGTTAGCTGTAAATCTGGCGATTTTATTATAGGTAGTTTCAAGCTTGGAAATAAGTGTAGAATTTAGGTTTGTGAATATGTGGCAGCTGTACAGGAGTGTTGGGAGTAATAAAGCCTGGTAGAGAGTTATTAGAGCAGTGTTAGTTAAGTATTTCTTGCTATGGAAAAGTGTCCAAGTTTCTGATGAGTTCTTTTTACCGAGTTAGTAATATGGAGATCAAACTTAAGCTGATCATCTATTGTAACACCTAGCAGTTTAGTACTAGATTCAGCTGAGATGATAGTGTTGTTGCAGGATAAGATGGTAAATGTACTTTTGAGTGTGGTGATGTTTTTAGGGAGGAAGAGTAGGAGCTTATTTTTTTTTTTTGGATTAAGTATTAGTTTGTTATCACTAAGCCAAATCTCAATGGTGTGGAAGGATGCCTGGGTAGTTGAGTGGAGGTCAGTTGGGTTGTCAGCAATGGTTATAACAGCTGAGTCATCAGCATATTGCACAAGAGATGACTGGGGACAACAGGAGTAGAGCAAGTTGGTGAAAATATTAAAGAGTAGTGGTCCAAGTATAGACCCTTGGGGGACTCCCATTTGTACAGTGAGAGGGGGTGAGAGTGCAGAGAGCCATTTATCTGATTGCTGGTGGGTAGAGAGATAGCTGGAGAACCAAGAGATAGTAGAGGGAGAGAAATGTAAGTTAGTGAGTTTATCTAGAAGGGGTGGGTGAGAGACAGTGTCAAAGGCTTTATAAAGGTCAAGGAATAGGCATGAGACAAGTTTATTTTTATCACAAGCTAGGGAGACTATGTTGATGAATGATATGAGTGCAGTAGTTGTACTATGCTTGGGACGGAAACCATGCTGTGTGAGTGTGGGAAGATTAACCTGGTGAAGGTAATGCATTACCTGCTTGTGAATGCATTTCTCTAGGATTTTTGAGAGTGGAGAGAGTATGGCAATTGGTCTGAAGTTGGATATATGTCTGAGGAGTTGCCGCCTTTGTGAATGGGTAGAGTAAAGAAATTCTTCCAGACAGTGGGGACATAGGATTCAGAAATGGATTGGTTGATTAAGATGGATACAGGATAGGCAGGAGGTTCAGAGGCAATCTGCAGGAAGTAAGAGGGTAGTCTGTCAACAGATGGGGAGCAAGGTTTAAGTTTAAAGAGTAATGACTTTACATAATTAGTTGATGCTGCTTTTAGAGAGAAGGAGTTAGGAGGGTTTGGAAGAGGTATAGAGTTTGTGGGGGTGCTAGTGTTGTTTATGGGGTGGGGGGATTTATTATGGAGGTTATTGAGTTTATAAAATGATTGTTAAATTTATTGGCTATGTCTTCAGGTGTTGCACTGGGACATGGGTTAGGACAGGAAGGATTTCCTGGATGAAGAGACTGTTTAACAGAGCTCCAGAATTTCTTTGGGTCTGATTTAAGAATAGATGGAGGATTGGCATAAAAGTTTATTTTTTCATAATGGATGATTTTTAATTTTATTTCTGAGTTCTTTATATTTCTGAAGAAGAGAAGGGGTCCTAGTTTTAGTCCACATTTTCCAAATCCTATCCTGGTCTTTCATGAGGGTTCTGAAAGCTTTAGTGAGCCAGGGAGCAGTATTAGATTTGATTCTAATTGTGCAGGAGCAATGTAGTTAAGAATGTTTAGGAATGTAGTGTTGAAGGAGTGGACAGCTTCATCTAAAGGAAGAGTGGTGAGGTAAAACCAGTTAATTTTGGAGAGTTGGTGAATAAAGGAGTTAGGACAGAAATGAGAAAGTGAGCGGATGGTAATAAATTTGTTAGGTTTGGTAAGGTGGGAAGTATGTATGGTAACTGTTAAAGGGCAGTGGTCACTGAGGGCATTTGGAAGGGTTTGGGAGTTATGATAGTTTTGAGGGTGGGAGACCAATATCCAGTCAAGAAGAGAGCTAGGTAGGTGAGATTTATTAATGTAGGTTGGGGTTGTGGTTGGCTGCTCAAACCCATGTTGGTTTATACAGGAATTATACAGGAAGTAGTGTTGGGAGCTTGTATTTTAAGCCAATCAATATTTACATCTTCCAGTATAATTATTTCATTGTGGATGGTATGTGAGAGGTGAGATAGGATGTTCTCAAGTATGTTAATATTATCACCAGGGGAATATAGATTGTTGCGACAGTTATGGTGTTGAAACTGTTAAGTTTGATGTTGGTCAGTAGGAGTTCAGCTGGTGAGAAGGAGGGTAAGTCTAGTGTGGGACTGATTTGGGTGAGACAATTGGAGTAGAGTATGGAGACTCCTCCTCCTCTTCTTTTAGGTCGATCTAATCTAAGGATATTATAGCCAGGAGGGATGATTTCACTGTCCAGATGGTGTTGTTTTAACCATGTTTCAGTTAGGATAACTATGTCAGGAGTATAGTTAGCTATCCAAGCATGGAGTTCTTGAACTTTATTTACAAGGCTCCTGACGTTGATAGAGCAGAATTGTCCTTGTTTTTCTGGGTTGGAGGGGTTGGCAGGTTTAGATACAGGGGGGTTATTGTTCAGGGTAGTGTCTGTAAGGCCTGGGTTAGGATGAATGTCACCAGACAGAAGTAGAGGGTTGTAATGTGGTTTTAATTTGAGTAAGTAGACTTTGTTTTTTTGTTTTAAAGGGGAGGGGGGAGATATTTTTATTTTAGGAATGAGAGTGGTGGGGGGAAGGATGGAGGAACAAATTAGTAGATAGGGTTGTGGTGTAGTACTTGATTTAAGAGTGGTGTTTGAGGGATGGAAATAGGGAGGAGGTAATTGTGAGTGATAGGAGGTGAGGTGATAGAGTATAAGGAGTAGAGAAGGTAAGAGTATAGTTTGAGTTGTAAGAGACATGAGACAATGGCAACACCCAGATCTGCTCTGAGTTACAGCACAAAGGCACGAAAATTACAGAACTAACTGATATTGCCGACATCCTGGCAGATAGGTTCAATGTTAACTTTACCCCCCTCTCACCCCCCAAAGGGCCCATATCTATAAAGGAAGAATGCAGAGTCCCTGTAATCATAACTATGCAGGTAAAAGTTGCACTTTTTAAAGCCAAAAACACAGCATGCATGGGACTGGACAACATCCCAGGCTGCGTTTTACATGAACTTCAGAACGAACTGGCTCCCCACTTAAGCACCATGTTCAATAATAGCCTCGCATCAGGCTTTGTGCCCACTGAATGGTGCACAGCAACAGTTATCCCACTCCACAAAGGGGGAGCCACCACTGATCCCGGGAACTATCGACCTATTAGCCTGACGATCCTGGTCTGCAAGGCCATGGAACGTATCATCATGGAACTCATAACCAAAGACACTGGTAATCTCCAAACTCTGGATCCCACCCAGTTCAGGTATGTGAAAGGCAAATCATGCCTCCTGAACCTGATTGACTTCTTTGAGGCAGTCACCAAAGCCGTAGATGAGGGTAAGGTGGTTCACACAGCCTATCTTGACCTCGCCAAGGCTTTCGACACCATCCCCCATTCTGAAATTATAGCTAAACTCACTAAACTAGGTATAAATCCCTACGTCACAAGATGGGTTGCCAATTGGCTCACTGACAGAACCCGCACTGTAAAAGTTGCAGACTCCAAATCTGACCTCAAAGCAGTGACATGTGGTGTACCACAGGGTTCCATCCTGGGACCTCTCCTGTTTGGTATCTACTTCTCTGAAGTACAGGCTAACATAGAAGGCCTCTGGCTAACGAAGTTCGCAGATGACTGCAAACTAGGAGCCATAGTCAAGTCTCCAAATGATGTGGACATCCTACAGAAGGGCCTCCCTGAGACAGATGCCTGGTGTCAGAGTCATGGCCTCAAGCTCAAGTAGCCTCTCCTTTGATAGTCACATCACCACAGTAGTCAGGAAGTCCTTCTACGTGGCACACCTCATTATAAAAGGGTTCTCATCCAGGAAAAAATAGGTCATTGCTCCCCTCTACTCGACACTCATTAGACCCATTATAGAGTACAACGCCCCTTTTGGAATGTACCTCACAAGACATCTGCAGCAGCTGGAAAGGCCACAGAAGTACCTCACAAAGAGGATTTCTGGCCTCAAACAAATGCCCTACACTGACCACCTCAAAAAACTCCAGCTTTACTCCGTAGCATATCGCCTACTCCGAGGTGATCTCTGCCTAACATATAAAGCTATGTCAAACCCAGAGCTGTTGGACATGCTACACCTAAAGAAATCCCAATCCCTCTGAGCTACACACTCTAGGGACCTAAACCTTGTCACCACAATAAACAGGACATGCTGGAGGGATAGATTCCTGTCCCAGAGACTTCCCATACTCTGGAACAGGCTACCCATCTATGTCAAGCAAAGTTCTTCATTAGCACTCTTCAAGAAAAATCTTGATGAGTGGATGGGAAATAGGAAATACACCCTGGGGATCATTTCTGTGTCTCTGCTCGACAGTGGCACAGGAAAATATCTTTCTTGGGTGGCGTAAGGCAGGGAACCTTGTTGGCTAGGCTTATGTAGGCCCTTAGGCCGATAGCCTAGTACCTACCTATGAACCTATGAACCTATGAACTTTATGGGATGTAAAACAGAACATGTGAGGAAGGGATGGGAGTAAGGTATTTGATAGTGAATAGTAGGTAAGTGTGGGGAGGAGCAAAGAAAGGAGGTAGTATGAGAACAGGAAGTAGAGAGGGTGGGGGATTTGGGAGGAAGTGAGGGGGTGTGGTTGTATGGATAGGTATAAAGGTAATGATATGGGGGGGGGAAGCAAAGTGAGCGGATCGAGGCTACACCTTCCAGATAGAACTTAGCTATAAAAAAAACTATCGGCTAGTTCAGGGACACTTACTAGAGATGCTACACCTGGAGGGCTTTCAGCTGCAATTAGAGCAAATATGGCATCCAGGGTTTTTAATACCTTTGGTGTGTTGTACCTGAGGCAAACCATCAATTGGAATTTAAAGTAGCAGGGGAGAATCCAAGGCACTCTGCTAAACCTAGCTAATTATCAAAGGACAGCCAAGGAAATAAGGTAAACATACAGGCACCCTTGTTCAAGGACTGGAAGGTTTCTCCAAGAAAACTATGTGTAGGACTACACCACAGGTAGAAGTTGTATGCTGCTTACTAGTCTGCAATGACAGATTTTATTCTGTTTTATATTTGCATTCCCCTTTGCTCATTGTTTGCTACACACAATGTAGCTAAAGATAAAAGCAGCTGGAGACTTTGCACCTCTGTTTGGTGTTTAGTGAAGAACAAGTATTGAGGAGGAGGGACTGAAGGCTTTGACTATTGAGAGGGACAACAAATTATCAACAGTGAAATGGATGAAAGGGGTGGGGTGGGCTAAGAGGAAGAAGGTTTGCAGCTGTTGTCCCTGGGGTATGCACTCTAGCTGACTGTAACAGATTTTAACAAGGCATAACAGTAGTCAGAAAAGCTGGCACCTACACTGCACAAGTGGCAACAACAAGGTTCCTGGAGTTAAACCTGGGGATGCACTCTATTTTTAGATGATTGCTGGTTAGAGTTTTTTTGCTTTTAGCTGGAGTGAGAGGATTCCTTACTCACACAAGTGGGGGGGGGGGGCAAAGTGATCAGGTCTTCAGTGGCGACTACACAAGTGGCAACAACAAGGTTCCTGGAGTTAAACCTGTGGCTGCAGTCTATTTTTGGATGATTGCTGGTTAGAGTTTTCTTTGCTTTTAGCTGGAGTAAGAGGATTCCTTGCTCACACAAGTGGGGGGGGGGCAAAGCGATCAGGTCCTCAGTGGCTACTACACAAGTGGCAACAACAAGGTTCCTGGAGTTAAACCTTGGGCTGCAGTCTATTTTTGGATGATTGCTGGTTAGAGTTTTCTTTGCTTTTAGCTGGCGTGAGAGGATTCCTTGCTCACACAAGTGTGGGGGCAAAGTGATCAGGTCCTCAGTGGCTACTACACAAGTGGCAACAACAAGGTTCCTGGAGTTAAACATTGGGCTGCAGTCTATTTTTGGATGATTGCTGGTTAGAGTTTTCTTTGCTTTTAGCTGGCGTGAGAGGATTCCTTGCTCACACAAGTGGGGGGAGGGGGACCCAAAGCAATCAGGTCCTCAGTGGCTACTACACAAGCAGCAACAACAAGGTTCCTGGAGTTAAACCTGAGGCTGCAGTCTATTTTTGGATGATTGCTGGTTAGTTTTCCTTGCTTTTAGCTGGAGTGAGAGGATTCATTGCTCACACAAGTAGGTGAGGGCACAAAGCGATCAGGTCCTCAGTGGCTTAGAGATGCTACACCTGGAGGGCTTCCAGTTGCAATTCAAGTAGAGAAGGGGAGAGAAGGAGATGTACAAATGAAGTAGTAAGGAGGAAAGGCTCAGGACATCAAATATCTCATATCATAGTACTAAGAAAAATAGGCTTGAAGCAACAGAAAATACATACATAATGTTCATTTAACCTTCAAGTTCTGTTACAACATAAATATGGCCTAAGTGTAAATAATAATAAATAACCTTATACTAAGGACACCAACCTTGCACGAAGCAAGAAAACAGTGCTTAAACCACACAAAGTGAGCAACCAATAAACAAAAAATAAATAAAAAAGCACTGCAGAGGGACCAAGCTCAATTCCAGATGATCCAAATTAAACTGTAAAATAAGAAAAAAACAAACATTTAACTAAATCACCACATTTTCTTTTAACTGAGGACGCAGGGGGAATTATAAGTACTTTTCTTTCTAAGGGCTCTCTCTTGTCCTATAACAAAATCTTGTGCAGAGAACATCAATTCCAGATTATTTTTCCTTACAAATAGTTTAAGGTCAATTAGGACCTTATTAATATCACATTTCCTTTTAGGGGTAAATTTAAAACCCTTAGAGAAAAGCTTAAAATACTTTTTGTTAATATGTACACTACTATAGCTGAATATACTATAGTTATCAAAGGTGTACCTAAAATTATCCCTTAAAATGTCTTGTTCATCATCTGATGAAGTCTGGAAATGAAAACGTGGTGATTTAGTTAAGCATTTATGTTTTTTTTTATATTAAAGTTTATTTTGATTATGTGGTTCCTCTGCAGTGCTTTTTTGTTTGTTTCTGTTTACTAAGGACACCATATGATTCATTCTGTTATTCTCATACATAAATATAAACATACCTATACATATATATATATATATATATATATATATATATATATATATATATATGTATATATCTTTAACAACTACAATATATTTCAAAAGATGAAATAGAGAAAAAACTGAATCTGTATCTTTAGACATATGCATCTATGTGTTTAGGTAAAAACTTTGACTTTGAAATAATATCTATGAATCTTAAAAAAAAACTGCTTACACCTGAATATCTTATTTGTCATGCATAATCAGAACTAGTTATATGCAGAAATCAATTATATAAACATACATATATTCAATTATATTTAAATGATACATATGATGGACATTAATATAAAAACATAAAATAAAAAGTTACTTAATAAATATTAAAATAATAAAACACTGCAATATTAGGTTTGACATGTATTTAAAATATTTATATCGATATTATGGCTTCCAATGGATTTATATATTCATATCACATTTTATATTCTAAATAGCAGAAATATGGAAATGGTAATGTTTTCAGAAATGCTTAGCTTTAGTGCAAATGTCCATGCAATCCAAGATGTTTTATTTTCACTACCACATTCCCTTTAATGAGCAAAAGTAAAATATACATTGGATTGCAGTTATAGCTATGGTTATCCAATAACAAAAATAAATTAGAACAGCACACAAAGTTCGCTAAATGTAACAAAATAGTTTAACAAATTAAAGATAATAAAACTATATATCAAATTACTTTAGAAAGTTCACCATGTACATAGAGATTTCAGCATTTATATTTCAAGTGCTTTAGTAATATAAATGCATCAAATAAACTTTATCACTTAAATTGTATTGAGAACTAAAGTCAAACAAAGGTTTTGGATAGGCAGACAAAAACCTTAAAGAATAATGTATAAAAGAACAAACCACAATAGATGAAATACATGATTAGTAAGTAGCTTAAAATAGCTGTCATTTTCATAAGAATATACTAACATGATTTTTTACCTTCACACACACACACACACACACACACACACACACACACACACACATATATATATATATATATATATATATATATATATATATATATATATATGGTTCCACTTTATAATCTCAAAATACTCAAGGAACATCAGCCACTACAGATTAAAGAAATGGTAGTGGAGGAACATTAGCCACCACTGATGACCTTAAAGACATGAGATGGACAAAACTCTAGTCATCAGGGATAATCTATATCATAGTGCCTTAAAGGTACTTACACATAATAATGGTCGGGGACCACTAGACACAAGGGAGACGTCTAAAGACATGAGACAGGGGGAACACAAGACAACAGGAATACCCTACATAGTGTGCCTTAAAAGCACTTAATACAGGGAACCACTAGGCACCGGGTATATTTTTAACTAGTATGCCTATTTCTAGAATATGGATTCATCTGCCATTGGTAATGTTTTGTATGGGAAGACTTGCTTCACTTTGCTGATTTTTGTGTGTTTTCTTATTAGCCTACTGATTCCAGTGTGTGACTATGTGGTATGGCAAGTTGTAAATAACTGAAGACTATGTGTTTTAACTGGTTGTCTGGTTTGGCCAGGACTGTAAATGTTTATTGATTGATTGATTTTTGTGGTAGCCAGTAATTCAGATTGTGAGGTAGTGAGGTGAAGGGCATAGGGGATCCTTTATTCTTTATTTCTTACCCTGCAGATGTGTACATAAGAGGTAGTGTCCTTTGTTTGGGATGGCAATGGTGGTTATGTAGAGACCATTGCTTTTTCAGACTGGAGGCAGAGACTATAGTTATATCTTTATATATGGGGATCTGGGCTCTGCATGTCCACTGGGCTATGTAGAACAGCAAGAATAACTTCTGAAGTGTTTCTATCTTTCCAAAGAAAATAGTGAGATGTTTAAAATATTAAAAATGTTGGCTGATGAAAGGTTGTTTTACTGATGTGTGACCATGAGGAAGACACTTAACCAGACACTGCTTCCGGATCACCCCTGAAAAGGGACTGTGTGTCCAGTAGGCTTACCTGCTTAACAAATGGGCATTTTTCTTATTATTAATGTTATGATTATGATTATTATTATTATTTGACAGTGGTAGTGCTGCACTTCACTTGGGGTAAGGTAGGATTTACATTTCCAAGTTAATGCTTTATAAACTCTTCACTTTTGCTTCATGTTCATGTGCTGCTTTGCTAATGTGGATCTGACAATTTGGACAGCTTTTGTGTTTGCATTTAAGTGTACTTTCCCTGGGATTCAGGAAAAGCCCTTAAGGTTGTGTAAATTGCCTATGTCAGGTAGGCCAATGTATATGATTTCTGAAAAATATGACTCAGAGACAGCTTTAGCTGCTATTTATTTACTGGGAAAGTCCGACTGGGAACAAAGCCAATTTTCAGCAGAGGCCTGGGCAGAAATGCTCCAGACACATCTTTGTAAAGTGGGAGGAAA
>NC_056732.1:139244332-139246832 GCF_019279795.1 Protopterus annectens
GGTAGGCCATCTGCTGCGAGAGAGGTGGGTTTTAGTTTTGAGAGTAATATTTTTACTGTGGAGATTGGTATGGGTGAGAGGGTAAAGGGGGGTATACTACTGTGATCTATAGTTGGGGTGAGTATGGGGTTATTGTTGGATAGCTGGGTAGATAATGATAGAATAGAATCTATGAAGTGATGGTTAAACTGGGAAGCTATGCTGTCATTATCATTGTTGGTGTTGGGAGCTGGGGTTGTAGTTTGGCTGGGTTTTAGAAGGGAATTTAAAGCCTGCCAGAACTTTTTGGGGTTTTTGGAATGTTTGTTTTGGATCCCTAGGAACTAGTTTTGTTTGTCCATTTTTATTTGTTTTTTGGCCTGGTTCCGAAGTTGTTGATATATTTGTTTATCTTGGTTGGTGTTGTTCTTTTTCCAGTTCTTCCAGGCATTATCTCTGGCTTTTAGTTGTACTTTTGTTGTTCTATTTAACCAAGGGGCATAGTTAATCTTAGTTCTGTGTTTCCTGATGGGAGCTAGTATGTTTAGCACTTTCTTAACAGTATTATTGAAATATTCAACTGCCTGGTCTAATGGTAGGGATTGTAGTGGGTGCCAGTTCATAGGTTCATACTAGGCTATCTGCCCTAGGGCATTTATAAGCCTAGCCAGAATGTGTTTGGCTTTCGCCACCCATTTTAAATTTATTTTGCTATGCCCTTTTTCGAGGTTAGTATACTGTGCCTCTGTCTAACAGTGACACAGAAGTGATACCCGGGGTAAACCTACGATCTCCCATCCACTCATCAAGATTCCTCTTGAAGAGAGTCAATGAGGGACTCTGCCTAACCTGGACTGGGATTTTATTCCAGAGTGAAGGGAGCCTCTGGGTTATGAATCTGTCCCTCCAGCATGTCCTATTTATTTCAGTGCTGAGGTTCAAGTCTCTCGAGCGTAGCTTGATGGGATTTGGATTTTCTGAGGTGCAGCATGTCCATTAATTCGGGTTGGACATGGCTTTATACGTCAGGCACAGATCGCCTCTGAACAGGCGGTATGCCACTGAGTAGAGCTGGAGTTTCTTTAACTGGGCAGCATATGGCATCTGTTTGAGCCCTTTGATCCTCTTGGTGAGGTACTTTTGGGGTCTTTCCAGTTGCTGCAGGTGTCTGGTAAGGTACATCCCAAAAGGGCATTGTACTCAATTATGGGCCTGATGAGGGATGAGTAAAGAGGCATGATGACCTCCCCTGATCTAGATGTGAATCCCTTCATGATTAGGTGGGCTATATAAAATGTTTTTCTAACCACTTTGGCCACGTGGTTGTCAAATGAGAGATTGCTATCAACTTGGGTCCCCAGGTCCCTAATTACTTCTTCTGTACTTAATGGATTTCCACCTATGTGGTAATTTGTGGGCACTTTGTTTTGCCAAAGGGGATGACTATACACTTTTGGCATTTAGCTTGAGGCCATGGCTCTGGCACCAGTTGTCTGTTTCTATGAGGCCCTTTTGGAGGATGCTTGTGTCGGCTGGAGAGTCGATTATGGCCCAGTTTGCAGTCATCTGCAAACTTGGTCAGCCACAGTCCTTCCGTGTTGGCCTGTACCTCCGAGAAATATATACCGAACAAGAGAAGTCCCAGGACTGAGCCTTGTGGGACACCACTTGTAACTGGTTTGGAGTCTGACATGGCTCCAGCAATTCTAACCATGTGGGTTCTGTCCTTGAGCCAGTTTGCAATCCATCTAGTGACATAGGGGTTTATATTTAAGCTGGTGAGCTTATCTATAATGCCCGAGTGGGGTATTGTATCGAAGGCTTTTGTGAGGTCCAGGTAGGCTGTGTGGACCACCTTCCCATTGTCAATGGCCTTGGTGACTGTTTCAAAGAAATCAACCAGGTTTAAGAGGCAGGATCTGCCCTTAACAAAGCCGAACTGGGTAGGATCCAGTGTTTGTAGGTCCCCAATATCTTTATTTATGAGGTGTATGATGATATTTTCCATAGCTTTGCAGACCAAGCTAGTCAGTCTTATGGGGCGATAGTTTCCAGGATCCGTTGAGGCACCACCTTTATGGAGAGGGACCACTGTTGCTGTACGCCACTCTTTGGGCACATATCCTGTAGTAAGGCTGAGATTGAACAGTAGTTTTATGTTTGGGTTTAGCTCTTCTTTGAGTTCATGTAGGACGCAGCCCGGGACACCATCTGGTCCCATTGATGCTGTGTTTTTTGCTTTGGAAAGGGCGGCTCTTACCTGAGCATCTGAGATGTCAGGGGCAGCACTCTGCTGGGATAGATATTTGCCCTTTGGTGGGAGGGGAGAAGTTTGCTGAACCTGTCAGCTAGGATGTTGGCAATGTCTGTGGGTTCGTGTATTTTTGTCATTTTGGACTAATTCTGAGCATATCTGGGAATTACCACCCAGGTTCCTAACATAACTAAAGAAAGCCTTGTGATTATCCTTAGTGTCCTGTGCAATTTTTCTCTCGAAGCTGGCCTTAGACAATTTTATGTG
>NC_056732.1:139254332-139281832 GCF_019279795.1 Protopterus annectens
TCACAGTAAACCACAGAGTTCAGATCACAGGAAATAGTGAAAACAACATTGATGGACGGACTCATACAAATAAAAAAAAACATGTCTTAGCTAAGCTTCACTATATTCCTGACTAATCTAAAAGAATTACTGTTCCCCAGTTAAGTTACTTACTACCGCAAGGCAAGATGCTGTGGGTGAGAGTCTTTCTAGCCATCTTCCCAAACAGAATACTCAATACTCTGAAATTTCTCTTTGTAATATCTAAAATATTATTTCCAAGAAGGCTAGCAGAATGACCTCATCTGGTCATCAGAGTCTAGGTTGTCACAGTATTTCCCTTTGAAGCTGAGAAAGAAAGTCAGCACAGACAGCCACAGTACACATCTAAATGTTTATGGCAGTGCCTGGGCCTCCCCTCTTTTCACTGAGGCATTGGACAAAGCCTCTTCCCCAGAAGTCAAATAGAAACTTAGTGTTATAGAAAGGGATACAGCTCCTTTTGACACCTAACTGGTAGCTGGTGTTAAATGTAAGTTACCGATGATCTCCTTCTCAAATTGTGTTGTTTTCCTAACAGATCTCCTAACATTATAAAATAGGAGAAGTGACTCACGGATATCATACAGGGCTGGGTTGTAAATATAAAGGATGGAACAAAAACTTTTGTATAAATAACAATGGTCTGAAAAGTCAAAGAATGAGTGAAAGGTAACCTGTTGGATTTCATTAATCAAGCACTGGAAACAATGAATACAATAATGAAAAAATATGATATTAAGCATCATAAATCATGTCAACACTTAAAGTAGCTCTGGCACTACACAATATCTGGCTACTTCTGAACAAGTGCAACATCAGTAACTGTCTTTAAGAAATACTTGTATGATTGTGTAATATCTTATTCAAAATGTAAAGGAAACAGGCATGAGTTTGCTTCAGATTTCTTCATATTATGGCCACTTAGTTCATACCCAGGAGATAGGTCTATTGTGAATCTAGGGTAAGAGTCACACTCAGAAATGCTGCTGTAGCTAATGAGACTGGTTAGTACATCTTCCTTTTTAATTTAATTCAAAAAGTTCAGTGTCAATTAGAGACAGAGGAGCTACAGGTATAGGCTTTAGCCTTGGAGATCTGAGTCTACTCACTAAATACAGAAGTAACTTGAGTAACTGAGCAAGAACCTTTGGTGAGCACCTTTTTTTTACAACAATGATCAAGCCTTGAATTTCTTTTGCTTTTTCTTAGGCCAGAAACACTGGAGAAATTCCACCAACCAAACCAAATAATCAAAATCCAAGGCGAAAAGAACGGAGATCACAACCAGAGATAGTAAAATGCTATCAAAGTTTACTTTATTAATGCTACAAATGTCACACGTTTTTGTCTATAGAACATAGACTTCATCAGAACTGTTCAATAGATGAAAACGTGTGACATTGGTAGCGTTAATAAAGTGAACTTTGATAGTATTTTACTATCTCTGGTTGTGATCTCCGTTCTTTTTGCCTTGGATTTTGATTTTTCTTAGGCCAGAAATAATAAGAATTTTGAACCTTGAGAGCTTTCCTAAATCATCCATTTTGAGCTACAATTTCCCACCATTGGAAGGCACTTAGGCAAGCTAACAAAAGAACTCAAGCATGCACATCGAAAGAGTAAGACACAATATGAACTAAAAGTAGCCACTTATTCCTAGGATAACCATAGGATTATTTAACTACATTAGGAGTATTAGAATAACACTGAATGCTGCAATGAACTCAGATCAAACAGCAGTACCCAGTCTGATCCTGGAGCCATAGCCAACATACTTGTTAATAAATTCAGTTCCGGTTTCACTCCTTCCAATCATCCCTGTGTTCCCTCACTGGAATCTTTAAACTCTCCTTCACCCCAAACCACTATGATCCTAGAAGCTCTGTCCAGAACCAAAAACAAAAACACATTGTGGCCAGACAACATATCAGACTACCTCCTAGTTATAGCAAAGTGCAGTATTTCTGAGCCCCTCATAAGCCTTTTTCTCCTTAGTTTCACCACAGGGTTTGTACATGACCTCTGGAGAATGTCCATTATGGGGCTACTCCACAATAGTGGCTCTACCAGAGACCCTGGTAATTATCCTTCTATTATCATCACTATCATTATCAGTAAAATCATTGAGCACATCCTGGTCAACTTCATAAACAGTTTAAATGATGACCTTCAAACTCTCGATCCTCATCAGTTTGGTTTCATGAAAGGTAGATTCTGTCCCCTTAATCTGATTAATTTCTTTGAAAATATAATAGATGCTGGAAACAAACATTGTTCTGTCCATACAGCTTATCTGGTCCTTGCTAAAGCCTTTGATATGATCCCCCTTGCTGGCATTATTGTCAAAATTGTCAGTCTTAACATAACCCGTCATATCAGCCATTAGATTATAACCCGCTATGTCACCCATTATGTTATAAGCTGGCTCTCTGATCAGTTGTAGACAGGAAGAGTTGCTGGTAACTTCTCATCTAAATGACACATTGCTATGGGTGCCAATAGGGCTCTGTCCTGGGTCCACCATTTTTTGGCCTTTACATCTCCAGAGTGAAAGCAGACATCAAAGGTCAATGATTAACCAAGGCTGCTGATAGCTGTATCAGGGTCTTAGTACTGATTCCTTCATGGGTAGTCATATCCTCCATAAAGGGGTTGTCAAAACCAACACTCCATATACCAGCTACAAAATTAAGTGTAATGCCAAAAAATGTAGTATAGTTGCATTTGGTAAACTACTCTATCTTACTGATTACTTCATAAATGAGACCCCACTTAAGATAAATGCAGTCATTAGAGATCTAGGTGCCTTCATTGACAATGAACCATCCTCCAGCTCTTCTCTCATCAGGCCAATCACAGAATACAATCCAAGCAAGACTGCAAATTTTTACCTAAAAAAAAAAGCAGTAAAAACAAGGCAATTACTTCCCTTAGCTACTTGAATAGACTAAACCCACTCTATCTTTTCTCTGCCTACACTAGCTCCAAGACAACGATTTGATCCTGTCTTACTAGCAGTAATGTAGCTTGGCTGGGGTGAGATGGACAACTGCCCTTGCTGGAAAGTGTTGGGGGCGCAATCAGCCAATCCTGATCTTTCTTCAATGCAATACTGCCTTTTAAAAGGCGGCATTGCATTTGCGGTCAAACCTGAGCTGTGTAGTGTTCCATGTGTGGTCTAAACTGTAACAATTGCATGTTACATTGTAGCACTCAGTTTGTTGCAGTTTAAATGATTACAATAAAAAAACTTTTTTTTCAAACTAAAACCTGAGTGCTGTAGCACTCCATGAAAGCAGGATGTAAACTGAAGCAACTGTTTGCCACATTTGTAGCAGTTTATAAAATGGATTTTTTTAACTAAAACATAAGCGTTGTATTGCTGAGTGCAGGCAGGATATAAGCTGCAGTTTATACCCTGCCTGTAAGGAGCACTACACCACTCAAGTTTTATTTAAAAGAAAAAGAGTTTTTCTTTTACACTTTAAATGTAGCAAACTGCTTGCTACACTATAGCAAGCAGTTGCTACTGTTTAGACCCCACACATAACACTTCAGTGCTCAGGTTTGAACGAGGGTCAAGAGCAGGGCACGGAAATGGGACCTGAATGGCTGGGCAGGAGGGTGGGGATGTTATACATCTAGCCACCTGGTTGTAAGGAACTTTTGCTTTTTTTTCCCTTTTGCTCTTCAGTGGAATATTGGGGGGGGGTGCATGAATCTGTAATAAAAGGATCATACAGTTGTCAGTTTAATATAGTAAAGTGCTTTTTTTCCCACTGGTTCATGGTACTGGGACAGGGCACTGGTTGAGCCAGCTATACCTTGGCTTACCAGACCTCCTCTACCATAGGATTACTCGTACTGCTGAAAGAGACTCATTCCAAAGACCCCAACCTTTATTGCAAAATAAACAAGAATTCACAGAGAGAGAGAGATTCCTCACCCAAAGAATCCCTTACCTATGGAACTCTCCTTGCATATCAGTGTAATACATTAGCCCCCTTCAAGTTTTGCTTTGACAAATGGGTTGGTGCCCACAAATTTAATCATAAATAGTATGGCTCTCACTGAACATGGTGGCAAATACACACGTTAAACTCTCTGGCTCTACGTGCTCATCCAGACCACCTGCCTGGTAAAAACCTATATGCCTAAAAACATATAATTCTAGTTCTCTCAAGCCTCTACATGATCTATCCATTATTTTTCTAGAGTGATGATCCATGCTATGACTTCAGAATAATTTTTCTTAATGTTTGTAGTTACACCTTTAGCACTATCAGTGCTTGCACTGAGTATGGTAAGAAGTTCATTAGGTAAAGCTATTTCTCAGACAAACTTGGTTTAAGTAAGGGGAAGAGAATCTACTTTAATTTTCTGCTCCTGCCTTGCTTCTATGTCATGGGTTTCTCAGGTATAGGGGCAAGGAATGTCATGGAAGTTTACCTGTCAGCCTCTTAACTCAAGAATTCTGGACAGAGACAAATTAATGGGGAGACAAAAGCCCAGACTTGGGGACAGATTTTACATATCGCTCTTATAAACTAAGAAAGTTGCTAGAATAACACATTTTGCATTATCATGCATTTTCTAAAGAATTTCACATCTGAAACTCCGATATTTATCATTATTTAGTAACTTCAATCCTCAATGATTTGCTGGAAAAGAACAAATTTTATGAGGAACAGACCAAAAATATGAAGCGATTTGGACATCCTGTGAAAATCCTGACAGTTGTGAGATATGCATGGAAGTGTGGTGCATGCTTTACAATAGTGCCTTTTTCATTATGAGTGTGAAAGCAGCTTTTGTAGCGCACCTACACTTAACAGAAATACTTACACTACATATGAACAAGCAGTTTCCCATGAGCCGAAATGAGATGTTAGGCCTGGTCTGCAAGTGGGCTAGAGATAGAGAGAGAGAAAGAGAGAGATGGAAAGAGCTAGTAATGTCCTTCACCCGCAACTGGTCATCACAGTTGAATTCATGACTGGACATCAGAAGTATTTCCATTTTAAGTACAGCTGCAGGATTTCTACAAATTATAAACAAATGGATGACTCACTAGGATCCACAAATGTCCACTATACATAAATTCCTGACTAGACATATATAACATTTCCAATTTAAGCACTGCTCTTGGATCTATGGACATTATAAACAAATGCGCATGCCAATAGATTCCATAGGTAGTCATTGCAGATCAATTCCTGAGTGGACATCTGCAACATTTTCATTTTAAGCACTGCTGGAGAATCTGTGAGTGCTATAAACAAAGAGATGACTCACTAAGATTCCCACTTCATTGACTGGCTATTACAAAAGAATTCCTGACTAATCTTCTTCAACATTTCCATTTTAAGCACTGCTGCAGGACCTATGCATATTATAAAGCAGTGTCAGATGTGCAATAGGTAGCACACTCACCTTTGGTGCAGAAGGCTGTGGGTTCTATTCCTACATCATGTAGATGGATTGCTGAAAGTTCAGTGCAGAATAAGGGGGGGGTGATGCATTCTTGAGTGCATCATCCTTTGGATAAGATGTTAAACTGATGTCCCAAAGATGTTAAACTGATGTCCCATCTGCTTGAGTAGCTAGTAGTTCAGGTGGATGTAAAAGATTCCATGACACCTATGAAAAAAGTAAAGAAATTCCCTGATGCCATATCTAAATTTCCCCTAGTGATATAAATATTCCCTCAGGTCTCCCCTGAAGAGGCCAATAGCTAGCAGGACTAATACAGCCAACAAAGGATATATAAAAATAAACAAATGGATGGCTCAGTAAAAGTAAAGCTTAATAAGTGGCAGTAACAGTCATGTTTTATAGCAACACAGCTCCTCAGTTTCACGGTGACAGAAAAGTTTTACAGTGAGATTGATAAAAATATATAGCATGTTGTCATGGTGCAATCATTTTTGTAAATCATAACTATAAATCAGTATAACAACAAAACGTAACACATTCTATGGCTCACAGTGCACAAAACTCTACTGAGGCTTGCTCTTTCAGAGATTATTAGGCATTTCCTTCTAAAAAGAAAATTTCAACAAAGAATGGGGACATCCTATAAAAATACAGTCCACACACTGGGTTGCAGATGAGACGAAATCAGATATTTTGTGACATTTAGGCACCTCATCTAGGCTTGCATAAATAGTAATGTTTACTACAATACTGGATTAATGGCATATGGTTATAGTGAACCTGTTAATAATTACCCCAGTCTGAGTTGCAGTTCAGGCATTTTAAGACTGGCTGGTATAATTGAGTGGCTGTAAGCATGCCATGGTCTATTCTTTTGGTGGGAGGGGGGGAGGTTGTGTTGTGTGTCTACTATATGAAGTACACTGGGGATGAAGTGTGCAGACAGGCAAGCAAACCTGAAGTGTGTGTACCTGTGTGTGTGTGGGGGGGTGTAAAGAGGTGATGAGGAAACAACAAGCAGAGAGCTTGTAGCACTGTTAGACATCACTGCAAAGCCCCTTTCTTAAAGGAGATCCTGAATGTATACATGTAGTAACGGGTCACAGATGGAAGTGAGCAGCTAACAACCCTCCCAAAAATAGAACAAATTTCCATACTAATGCAACATGAACATGAAATGTTTAGGTGCAGCTAAAATATAAGAGAAACCAGAGAGAGTAAGACGTTCATGTCCCTATGCACCATTAACTTTTGTTCATTATTTTGATCTTTTCATGCTGATGTTTATGCTAAAACATAAGGGAAGAGAAGGCACAGAGAGTCAGCTGTTCAAATCCTAAGCATGGACAAAAAACATTGCTGTTCAATTTTTTGTATGTTTCTTCTTTCATGTTTGAGTGCGATAGAAGAATGTATTTCACTAGCATTTGAAGGAAAGCAAATAAACGATGGATACCATGGAATGCAAAAGTGGATGCGGTACAACCTGTCAGTGAAATATGACTCACCAGAACTCAAAGGTTGAAGTAAAGGATTTGGAGTCTTTTCACTCATTACACACTACAGCTTGACATTATAACCAAACATTACTCTCTTATATGAATAAACAAACTGCTTTGTTCTCTGATGGTGGGGTCATTATGACTCACATTATAATAAAGTACATTAATCCAGTGCCCCATTGACAGTTTTGTTATATTGAGCAATCTATACTGTAAAAGTAAAAAGTTTATTTCTTAAGTGACAGTTAAGCAGGTCAAAGGAGTATATGTCTATTGTTTTTGTAATGGAATCCACATTTCTTTTAGTAACATAACACAGTAGGTTTACTAGACTTTTTTAATTTATGTGCTCTGCCTGACTGTGGTCACTATGAAATAGTATTCAGAGGTTGTCCTCCAGCTATGCTGATTAGGCCAAACAAGTCGACTATCTCTGACATCAAAATCCTTTGTACTGGTGTACTCAGTTTATTTAATTTGTATCACAACATTTCCAGAATCCTACTCCCTGTTTAATTGTTGCTGTTACTATGCTGACAGTATCTTTATGTCCATATGTCGTATTGGCTAAAACTTTTATGTGCCATATCTACTGGAACTGTCATTAGGGGTTGTCCAAATAGTACCAACTGTTGCGATACAACTATATTTACTGTTTTGCTAGGATCCATAGTGTAAAGGGATAAAACTATGACTATGCCCAAGTCAGGAGAGAATGGAAATGAGTGTTTACTGCTAGCTTGCCCATGATGGGAGGAGGGAGGTAGTCTGACCTGCTACACTGCTGTCCCCTGATGGGTCATTATAGGCAGCGTATTGGACAAGATGATGATGATGATTCTCATTGGCAAGGAGACCTGATGATGTGTGCATGATACATGTCAGACCTCTCCTAGGAAGAGAGCTATGGGTGTGTCACAGCCATTATAGGAAGGGGGTTAGGTACTGGCAGAGTGGACCCACATGATCATGAACAATGTGCGCATGAAATGAAACACTTGCCTCCTGCGAACTGTGGGAATAAATGGTCTCATAAAAATCCTGTCTTGATCAATGCATGAATAAGTTTTAGGGTAGTTACCTTCGTCAGAGATTGAATGGGTTTGGATCTTAGACCTTAGGATCAACAGATGTGCAAATTGATTTCTGAGAGGGAAATCTTAACTGACTGAGTGGAGAGTTAAAAAGAACTACTGCAAGTTTTTGCATTTATTATAGTTCCTTATACTTATCACAGACAAATGAATGCATTATTTCAGGTTGCTCTGATGATGATGCTTTGTTTTTGACATTTTAATATGCAGTCATTATTCTTCTCTGTGTTTAAGCTCTGAATTTATTTTTCTGATTTTCTATGCCTGTGTGATATGTGGATTCATAAACAAGGGCAAAGGCATAGTGAAAACTCTACAGTATGCAAGAAAAAGTTAGGCAATGTAGACTAAAATGCAAATCCAAAGCATCTTCAATTGATCATAATATCAAAATCACAACTTGCCACAACACAGCATTACTGAGCACTGTGCAGTATTCGGACGGGCATATCCCTGTGAGCCCAGCACTGTGCAGTATATGGACAGACATAGCCCTGTGCAGCCCAGCACTGTGCAGTATATGGACAGACATATCCCTGTGCAGCCCAGCACTGTGCAGTATATGGGCAGACATATCCCTGTGCAGCCTAGCACTGTGGAGTACATGGGCAGACATATCCCTGTGCAGCACAGTACTGTGCAGTATATGGACAGACATATCCCTGTGCAGCCCATCACTGTGCAGTATATGGACAGACATATCCCTGTGCAGCCCAGCACTGTGCATCATGTGGACAGACATATCCCTGTGCAGCCCAGCGCTGTGCAGTATATGGACAGAGATATACCTGTGCAGCCCAGCACTGTGCAGTATATGGACAGACATATCCCTGTGCAGTCCAGCACTGTGCAGTATATTTATTTATTTGAGATTTCTTAACTGGATTGGTCCAACTGAGCAGGAGGCCCATTTTCAGTGGAGACCCAAGAAGAAAAGGTCCAGAAATTTTACAGACACAAGAACAAATTTTAATATAGTTAACAATTAATCACAACTCAATACAAAAAGCAGTAGTAATGCAATTACAGATAATTAAAATGTACAGAATCAAAATGTGAACAAGATAAAAATACAAAGCAAAGAAGGATATTAGTTGTCATATCAGCAATGTTTTTTTTTTCTTGTAGCAGACAGGTAAAATAGAAATGAAACATACCTCAAAAACAAAAGTGAACATAGAGCTAGGTAGGAGATGCATTTATGTTATTGTAATCACCTATCTATGTGGAGTTTATTCCTGGCCGGGGGGGGGGGGGTGAGGAGGTATAATGGGTTAGGTAGAGTCATAACAGCAGCAAGACTTTATGCTAAGTAACTGCAGTCTAAGCTCTTTTTTGAAGTGCTTACAGTGGGATATGTTTTTATATGTGAAGAGAGTCTGTTCCATGCTTGGGTTACCCTGCATTTGTAAAGTAGTTTTTCAAAATATTTTTTGGGTTTATTAATGTCAAAGAGTTGTTGATTTGATGTATGGAGAGTATGGACTGGTGTATAATTGGATACCAGGGAGGAGAGACAGAGGCAGGAAGTATGTTTGTATAGTACAGATTGTATGGTTTGAAACTGAGACATGTTAAGTAGTTTGGGGAATTCTAGCCACTTAAGAGAGTTGAGTGCCAGGCAGTGGTGTGAGTTGTGTAGAGAATTAGTGGCAAATCTGGCTAGTTTATGGTAAGTCTGTTGGAGTTTGGAAAGGTGTGTGGAGTGAATAGCTGCATAGCGAAGGGAGGGAAGGAGGAAAGATTGAGCTATGGAGAGTCTAGTTTCTGAGTTAAGAAATTTCTTAATTCAGTAAAGTAGACCTAGCTTTTGGTGTTTTTTTTTATATTTTGCTGAATATGGAGATGAAATTTAAGTTCATCATCAATAATTACGCCAAGGAGCTTTGTGTGGGGTTTGGCTAGGATGGTGGTCTTGTTAAGGGATGTGGTGACAAAGGAGGATTTGAGATGAGAGAGAGGTCAAGGAAAGAATAGTAAGAGTTTAGTTTTTTTTGGATTTAAGATGAGCTAATTTTTGGTAAGGCATATTTCAACGGACAGGAAGGAGTCTTGGGTTTGTGTGTGTAGGTCAGATAAGTTGTCAGAGATGGAAATAAGTATAGAATCATCAGCACACTGAATGAGGGTGGACTGTTTACAGGAAGTATGGAGGTTGTTTATGAAGATATTAAACAGAAGGGGGCCTATGATGGATCATTGGGGGACACCACATTTTATGGGTTGAAAGGAGGAGCAGGAAGGTAGCCATCTGACAGCTTGCTGCCTGTTTGAATGATAGCTGGTAAACCAGGTAAGAGAATTAGCCGAGAGATTTAGATTATTGGGCTTAGAGAGGAGTAAAGGGTGGGAAACAGTGTCAAAAGCTTTGGAGAGGTCGAGGAAAAGACAGACTACAAGTTTGTTGTTGTCTTTGGCCTCAGCTACTGCGTGAGTAAAAGCTAACAGTGCAGTGGATCTACTGTGGTTTAGTCTGAAGCTATGGATGTATATATAAGCCATCTCTATGGACAGACATGTCCCTGTGCAGCCCAGCACTGTGCAGTATATGAACAGACTTTTCCCTGTGCAGCCAAGCACTGTGCAGTATATGGACAGACATGTCCCTGTGTAACCCAGCAGTGTGCAGTATATGGACACACATGACCCTGTGCAGCCCAGAATTGTGTAGTATATAGACAGACATCTCTCTGTGCAGCCCAGCACTGTGCAGTATATGGACAGACATATCCTTCTTCAGACCTGCACTGTGCAATATATGGACAGACATATCCCTGTGCAGCCCAGCACTGTGCAGTATATGGACAGAGAGATATCCCTGTGCAGCCCACCACTGTTCAGTATATGGACAGAGAGATATCCCTGTGCAGCCCAACACGGTACAATATATGGACAGACATATCCCTGTGCAGCCCAGCACCGTGCAGTATATGGACAGACATGTCACTGTGTAGTCCAACACTGTGCAGTATATGGACAGACATGCCTCTGTGTATGTGCAGCCCAGCACTGTGCAGTATATGGACAGACATGACCCTGTGCAGCCCAAAATTGTATAGTATATGGACAGACATGTTCCTGTGCAGCCGAGCACTGTGTAGTATATGGACAGACATTTCTCTGTGCAGCCCAGCACTGTGCAGTATATGAACAGATATATCCCTGTGCAGCCCAGCACTGTGCAGTATATGGACAGACATATCCATGTGCAGTCCAGCACTGTGCAATATATGGGCAGACATATCCATCTGCAGCTCAGCACTCTGCAGTATATGGACAAACATATTCCTGTGCAGCCCAGCACTGCACAGTATATGAACAGACATATCCCTGTGCAGCCCAGCACTGTGCAGTAGATGGACAGACATATCCCTGTGCAGCCCAGCATTGTGCAATATATAGACAGACATATCCCTGTGCAGCCCAGGGCTGTGCAGTATATGGACAGAGAGAATTATCCCTGTGCAGCCCAGCATTGGTCAGTATATGGACAGACATATCCCTTTGTAGCCCAGCACTGTGCAATATATGGACAGCATTATCCCTGTGCAGTTCAGCACTGTGCAGTATATGGACAAACATATTCTTGTGCAGCCCAACACTCTTCAGTATATTGACAGACATATTCCTGAGCATCCCAGCACTGTGCAGTATATGGATATACATATCCTTGTGCAGCCCAGCACTGTGAAGTATATGGACAGACATATCCCTGTGCAGCCCAGCACTGTGCAGTATATAGACAGACAAATTCCTGTGTAGCCTGGCACTGTGCAGTATATGGAAAGACAAATCCCTGTGCAACCCAGCACTGTGCAGTATATGAACAGACATGTCCATGTGCAGCCCAGTAATGTGCAGTATATGGACAGACATGTCCCTGTGCATCCCAGCACTGTGCAGTATATGGACAGACATGTCTATGTGCAGCCCAGAACTGTGCAGTATATGGACAGACATGTCCCTATGCAGCCCAGCACTATGCAGTATATGGACAGGCATGTCCCTGTGCAGCTCAGCACTCAGTATATGGACAGACATGTCCATGTGCAGCCCAGCACTGTGCAGCATATGGACAGACATGTCCCTGTGCAGCCCAGCACTGTGCAGTCTATGGATAGACATCTCCCTGTGCAACCCAGCACTGTGCAGTATATGCACAGCCATATCCCTGTGCAGCCCAGCCCTGTGCAATATATGGACAGACATATCCTTGTGCAGCCCAGCACTGGGCAATATATGGACAGACATATCCCTGTGCAGCACAGGGCTGTGCAGTATATGGACAGACATATCCCTGTGCAGTCCAGCACTGTGCAATATATGGACAGACATGTCTCTGTGTAGCTTAGCACTGTTCAGTATATGGACAGACATGTCCCTCTGCAGCCTAGCACTGCTCAGTATATGGACAGCCATGTCCATCTGCAGCCCAGCACTGTTCAGTATATGGACAAATTTATCCCTGTGCAACCCAGCACTGTTCAGTATATGGACAGACATATCCCCCTGCAGCCCAGCACTGTTCAGTATATGGACAAATTTATCCTTGTGCAACCCAGCACTGTTCAGTATATGGACAGACATATCCCTCTGAAGTCCAGCACTGTGCAGTATATGGACAGACATTTCCCTGTGCAGCCAAGCACTGTGCAGTATATGGACAGACATATCCCCTGTACAGCCCATCACTGTGCAGTATATGGACAGACATGTCATTGTGCAGCCCAGCACTGTGCAGTATATGGACAGACATGACCCTGTGCAGCTCATAATTGTTTAGTATATGGACAGATATGTCACTGTGCAGCTGAGCACTGTGTAGTATATGGACATACATCTCTCTGCAGCCCAGCACTGTGCAGTATATGAACAGACATATCCCTGTGCAGCCCAGCACTGTGCAGTATATGGACAGACATATTCCTGTGCAGCCCAATACTGTCATTATGTGGACAGACATATCCCTGTGCAGCTCAGCACTCTGCAGTATATGGACAAACATATTACTGTGCAGCCCAGCACTGTGCAGTATATGAACAGACATATCCCTGTGCAGCCCAGCACTGTGCAGTATATGGACAGACATATCCCTGTGCAGCCCAGCACTGTGCCATATATGGACAGACATATCACTGTGCAGCCCAGGGCTGTGCAGTATATGGACAGAGAGATATCCCTGTGCAGCCCAGCATTGGTCAATATATGGACAGAGAGATATCCCTTTGTAGCCCAGCACTGTGCAATATATGGACAGCATTATCCATGTGCAGATCACCACTGTGCAGTATATGGACAAACATATTTTTGTGCAGCCCAGAACTCTTCAGTATATTGACAGACATATTCCTGTGCATCCCAGCACTGTGCAATATATGGATAGACATATTCTTGTGCAGCCCAGCACTGCGAAGTATATTGACGACATGTCTCTGTGCAGCCCAGCACTGTGCAGTATATGGGCAAGCATGTCCCTGTGCAGCCCAGCACTGTGCAGTATATGGACAGACATGTCCCTGTGCAGCCCAGCACTGTGCAGTATATGGACAGACATGTCCCTGTGCAGCCCAGCACTGTGCAGTATATGGACAGACATGTCCCTGTGCAGCCCAGCACTGTGCAGTATATGGACAGACATGTCCCTGTGCAGCCCAGCACTGTGCAGTATATGGACAGACATGTCCGTGTGCAGCCCAGCACTGTGCAGTATATGGACAGACATGTCCCTGTGCATCCCAGCACTCTGTAGCATATGGACAGACATGTCCCTTTGCAGCCCAGCACTGTGCAGTCTATGGACAGACATCTCCCTGTGCCACCAGGCACTGTGTAGTATATGGACTGACATCTCCCTGTGCAGCCCAGCACTGTGCAGTATATGCACAGACATATCCCTGTGCAGCCCAGCCCTGTGCAATATATGGACAGACATATCCTTGTGCAGCCCAGCACTGTGCAGTATATGGGCAGACATATTCCTGTGCAGTCCAGCACTGTGCACTGTAAGGATGGACATATTCCTCTGCAGCCTGGCTCTGTGCAGTATATGGATAGACATATCCCAGTGCAGTCCAGCACTGGGCAGTGTATGGACAGACATATCCCTGCACAGCCCAGCACTGTGCAGTATATGGACAGACATGTCTCTGTACAGGCCAGCATATGGTGGCAGTGCTGCTCCATTGTGTTAAACATTAGATCAGCATGCTGTTACAAAATAATGCTAAAAATAGAATAAAAAAGAGGAAATGGTTGAGGGAACACATAACCATATCATTAGCATACATACTATGGAGGCTAAGCATTCAGCAATAAACAACAACAATGCAATCTGCAGAAACAGCAGTCTGGTATTACATAGAACGTTTGTTCATAGAAAGTCTACTCCATACATGATGTACAAGCAGATTCTGGAAAAATGTCAACAGATTAGAAATGCTATTCATTATATCTGAATTCAAATCAAACATTGGCCAAATGATCAGAAAGGGGCTACATAAAAAAAGAGTTAGCACATGCACAACTATATACATGTATAAAAACTACATGTATGGGTTATTCATGAACATATATACTATGCTATGGATGGCAGGAATGGCAATGACCATGTGGCTGTAGGCTGTGCAAAGGAAGCATTTGGAAAATGGCATAACTACATAAGTCAATGCAAGTATGATTTGAGCATTTACAGTAGTATCCCACAAATGTTAAATATGCAAAGCCAACAGCCAAGAGTTGTAAATGTGCATGTAATAGGTACAGATACATACGTCACTGAATTAACAGTAGAAAATCCACATTAATGAATTCCACCTAATGTTGAGGGATACTGCATACATCAGCAATGGCATCTCAGGCTATGTATGATGGATCCTCTGTGAGAGGCATGCTTCACACTGGTGTTGACTTTCTAAGGTATTGCTTTGGCTTTCCTACATCAATGCCTCAACAGGTGTTGCAGTAACTTAGGCATGGAGTCACAATTGTTTTTACTGTTCACACTATTGCAGAGACAAGAATTATGACTACACATGATACATTGTCTTAGAGATAGCCAGATTACACCATATGGATTTTTCAGCAGCTTGGCCTGCATGCCATCTGCATGCCAAGTTTATACAACAGAAGGACAGATTAGAGCAACATCCAGCATGACTCAATGCAAAGTCACTTTCATTGCATCAGATAGTCCAAGAACAGACTGTGGCTAACCTCCAACCAGGATGAATGGCTGCACATGATGACCTGTTGGGCATTTTCAGTAGAAGCTTATTTATGTCCAAATGGCAAATGGATGTCATTGACCTACCCATCATCCAAAAGTCAGCCAGTGACTTCTTCTTTGACCCCTGATGCCACACATCCTAAAATCCAGTATGGTAGCCTCCACTACTTTCTGGACAGCAAGTAGATATCCTAGTCCATCTGTCATCCAAGAGAGCTAAGCTGTCATCATCTCTATTGTCTTCAATGACATTAAAATTCAATATATCATGTACAAATGAGCACTTCTTTGTCAGAATAGTGAGTTTACACTTATACACAGAGAAAAAAAAAAACAACAAAATACTAATATTAGACTCTCAAAATGTTAGCCATAAACGTCAGTGCCCTTAAATCTTAATCTACATTACAAAATCTATTGCTTAAATTAACTAACTTTATCATTTCAAAAAGGTCCACTATGCTAGAAAATAATGGAAGCAGAAAAAATAGTTGTAGCATACTTTTGCAAACCCCTCACAAGCCCAAACTCCTCAAGTTTGCAATAAATAATTGGGAGACATCCAGCTCAATCATACTTTGCATACATTTGTTCTTCATTTGATATTCTGCAATCATACGAAATGCACATACAGAATGAATTCAATACAAGTATCACAAAGTCCTACAATCAAAACAAATATACACTTAATTCATACAAACCACATTATTGTTTCATATTGTTTCAATTTTTTGTTTATTGTTTTCTTTTCTAATACATTAGAACAAATCAGACAAACAATTATGTCCTAACACCGTGATCTCACAAGCTACCTTTACAGAATATATAAACCTATTTTTTCTATTTCATATTGTTCTTATTTATTCTTTTTTTTCTAATTTTTTTGATAAATGAAAGAAAAAAACAGCAAAAACATATTAAATACCTTTGTCAAAGTAACACATACTAACATTTGGTCTTCAGTAGTCTAAGGCAGGCAGGCAAAACAGTTTTTTCATAAAACCCCTTTAATACTCAAACAATCATTGGGTCAGTTAAGTTCTGATTATAAGTTATTCAATAAATATTTATTTACTAATGCTTCATTTACTTAAATATACAAAGTAAACATATCTTAGTATATAATAAATCCTCACAAGGCATAC
Organism: Protopterus annectens; assembly: GCF_019279795.1. Lineage (NCBI taxonomy): Eukaryota > Metazoa > Chordata > Ceratodontiformes > Protopteridae > Protopterus > Protopterus annectens. Next base: position 139,270,756 of record NC_056732.1, read on the forward strand.
CTTACATGTAAACCAACTTGGCCTCAATGCAATCCTAGCTATACATGAGGTTGAAGAGTGAAATGATCAGCTCTGTAGTTTGGGTGAGGATGTTCACTTAATGGATCCTGAGCAAAAAAGCTTACCTGTCCTGAACACATTTATATTGTTCCAGGATCCTGACCGCTGTCTCTGTAAACCAACTTCCTGAGGTGTCTGATTGACACCTTCGGCTTACATTTGATTGAAATACATTCAACTTCTCTGGGCTTTACCTGCCTATCATTCTCAGCACCAAGGAGGAGGAAGAGGGAGCCAGGACAATGTAGTCTTTTTCCACACTCAATTTTTTCCCTTTTTTCCATTGTTATTATTTAGACAGCATAGTATTCTTATATATATTTACTTCCATCATGGAGTTTATGACCCAGTGTCTGTTATTATTACTTCTAAAACAGTGTTATTTTGTACTGTTCTGCATGTGCCACCAATTTTATACCACAAGTCACAGCATTCCAACAGAAGTATTACACTGCAACCATAGTTTTTTCCGTGTAGTATGTTTGAATGGTATCAGTGATGTTGAGGTGGCATCACTACCACTAAATGTGATGGTGGACTGTAATCACAGCCGTTAAATGTGACAGTAGAAATGCATGACTGACACCAATGTGACATTCAGCTGGCAAGATGCCATCCACTGATGTCAAGATGACTGGCAGTGATGGGGTTTGAATCCTACTGCTGCCAACCAGGAGTGAAGTAATAGCAATAAAGTGCACACGAGTCTATTTCAATAACTAGTTTATAAAATACAATCTGTTTTCAAGAGTATTAGGAGAATAGGTACTGCTGTTCTGGGCATGGGCTTCCATCCTCCAAACCTAGCATGAACTGCACACAATCTAATTACAGAGCTGGATCTTTGGCCAAATGTTTCCACAGGCCCCTGTCTCACTGCTTTCAAATATGGTAACTGCCTTTCACACAAAGTATTATTTACACACACACACACACACACACACACACACACACACACACACACACACACACACACACACACACACACACACACACACACACACACGTACACACGCACACACGCACACATGCACACACACATAGAACTTCCAGGGAAGTCTGGCAGAACTCTCCAGTTCCCCACAGCCTTCTTGCTGGCACTGTAGTACTGCCAACACCCTGGCAAAAAACAGAGGTTTCCAGTTACCTGCTGCTCTTACATCAAGCTAAATTGGAATACACCAATTAATATTTATTTCACTATTACTAAACTTTAAGTAGTCTAATGGAATAATGCACCATGCAGCCTAAGAACCAACTGTGTAAATAATGGTCACCTTAAACATAGTTATAGCAAATAAATACATACTAGCCACAACAACCTAAAGATAGTACATGAACCTTACTTAAATAATAAAGAAAATAATGCAAATACTGAGTAAAATGTACATATGTTGGTGGATGCAAAGAAATCAAGCAAAAACAATAAAAATAGAAGAATTCTTAAAGAAAAAATCTAAGCTCCATAGATCTATATACCCTGGATAGCTTCCGACAGAAATACAGAGGCTAGATCAATTAATAGTTAGTATTCATAGATGGTTTGAGATGGTTCCACACAAACAGAACAGCATCAATACCTTCTCTTATTATCTTTAGTTACATACCTCTTTTCTGTTTAGTCCCCTTTGTCCAATACATCATCATCATCCTGTTGCTAGAAAAACAAGTAGCTAGACCAGTTCTTTTATTCATCATCTCGGCTATCAAGATTTGTGTATATGTCTGTTTCCTTTGAATCCTGAATCTATCCTGGTGTCTCAGTAATATGAAAGCCAAGACATTTATCAGTCATTATAGCATTAGCATGGCAGAACAACAATTCCTTGCCTTTCATCTTTTTTTTCTACATTAGCAAGTGGAGATTGCAGGTATGGAGATCCAACACAGTTTAAAACATTCCCGTTCTTTGATATTCAGTAAGACAAAATGTCACACTTTCATCTAGCCTTGAGAACAGCAAGAAGAGGAAAGAGAGACTACATTATGTTTTAAGTGTTTCTTCACAGCTGCATTTTTAGTCTGGCTTTACTTCTGGCTTCACAGTATCAAATCCATTCTTCTGTTTCTTACAGTCCAGCATGAGAAGAAGAAGAGACAGAAGCCTTTCCATCATCACCAGGAGGAGGAGGAGGAGGAGGAGGAGTTCTGTCAATTATGGAGGAAATACAAGCACATGCAAAAATATTGGAATGCTGCTAAAAGCAGCAAAAACAGATATAAGCTACATCAGTGAATAACATGCATAAACAAATTTAAAGCTATATCAAAAATGTAAAGATCACTAGCAGTGAAGGTATTTTTCAGCTTGGACAGAGTACGAGGCCAATCCTAAGACTAATGAAACAATTTGGTTTTATAGCATGAATCTACAAAGTTGTCCTACTTTACTTATGTTATTTGTAGTGCTTCCACAGTAATGTTGTGCTTTCCATCATGTCTGCCTGAAGCCAAACTATCATGCAGACATCCGAAACAGTTGACCCCTTACCCTGTGACCGCACTTGGGCAGGTGAGAGGGCTGGAACTGCCTCAGCTAAGGACTGGGGGTTAGTCTTAGCTATACAGGCTGAAAGCCTGGCCTATTCACCTGCTGCATCAGCAAAAGGTTGGCAGATATTTGATATTGAGATACCCTGCCAGGTGGCAGCTACCAAGCCCTTCCTAGCAAATGTACTCAGCTAGCAGATCCTTGTCATCAGGCTGCAAAGCAAAGTATAAACCCTGTCACTAGTCTCCGTGACCCATATGAACCAACTTCAGGGTCCAAATGACATCCTCCCACTATGGTTGAAAGCCAGCATACTTTCCTTACCTCACTGTATCCCCATCCAGGTGTACCCCATCCTACTATGCCACACACACCACCTCTTGTGTGGAGAGGCTGAGGCTGAATGGGTTTTGTAGACAAGCTACAAGACAATGACTGATGCTGACAAAATGCAGCCTGGCACATTATGTGGACCCATGCAGTTAGTGATTTTGGCTTTAGAAAGACATGTTCAAAGGTGATCAGAGGGGTTGGTGTGGATAACATACCTCTCAACCTCTTAGCACAAGAAATTTGGACAAAGGCAAAAATAATGGGGGAACAAAGGACCAAAGTAGGGACATATTTTAAATACTGCTCTTATAAACTTAGAAAGTTGCTAGAACAATAGGTTGGGCATTGGCATATATTTTCTGAAAGATGTCGTGTGAAACTCAAATGTCTGTTATTATTTATTGACTTCAGTCCACAGTAAATTTTCAGAAAAGCACACATTTTATGAGGAAAAGACCAAAGAGATTAGGAAAAACCTGGACATTCTACAAAACTTTGAACAGTTGAGAGGTATGGTAGGTAAATTAATTTGTTCAGGAAAGTTAGGGGGTAGATAGGGAGGTAAACTTTAAGATGAATTTGTCAGCTGTGTTGGCTTTGGCTTCATGAGATGATTATGTGTTATTGTTGTGTATTAGTTCTGTGTAATGCTGAGATAGCATTACTTCTAAGGTTTCTGACATAGTTGACAAAGGCTTTGTGGTTGTCCTCAACATAGATGGGAGTTTATTAACTGATATTGCTTTGTTTATACTAGGGTTACAATATCATGGTTTATTACTTTTTGATATACCTCTGTGGTTTATTCCTGAAGTTGACTCTGTATTTGTGTCTTGTGGGGGCCGATACCTGTAAGCATGCTTTGAGGTGGGTATACAAATTATCTACATAAACGGCTGCATGTGAGATGGGGTCATCAAGTTGAAGATGGTGCTTACATTTCATCAGGACATCAGCTAGCTGGAGTGGGTTTGCTTTAGAATAGTCTCTAAAGACAGATGGGTTTTGTGGCAAATGTGGTTGTACCCTCATAGTGAATGTTACTGAACAGTGGCCAGATTTGACCAGTAATGTGATAATTGTAGGTGTTGAGCATGGGGGGTTATATTGGTGGGAATCATGTAAAATAGTTTTGAACTGATAGTTGTATCTTGAATTAGCTGGTCTAAAGAACTGGCATTAATGAACTTCAGGAATTTTTGGGCATACTTATTTGTGGAGGTGTAGGTTTCCCAGGTGATGAAAGGATAATTGAAGTCTCCCAAGAGAATACTGTTAGGTTTAATAGTGAGGCTATCAGCTTGTTTAGATAGGTCTCATGGGCTGCTGGTGACATGGCGGGTATATAGTAGTTGGCTTTGTTGTGGTATGGAGTTTTACTTAATGTGAGAAGGTACGGAGGTTTACTTAATGTGATAAGGATATGGGGAAGTTCAAGGTTAATGTTCTGCCTTATGAGTCTGAAGGTGAATTTTCCTTCTTCAGAATACAGATATGCTCCCTTCAATAATGCTTCAATTTCATGCATTGATTCTGAAAGAGTAAGAAGGATCAAAACTGTGTACAGCAGGGATACTATCATTATTCTGAAATCATGTTTCAGCAACTATGTGGTTATCTATATTTCCAAAAGTTATGAATGCCTGAAAGGAGTGAAACGTCTTATTTAGGCTTCATGCATTGAACAGTGCTACCATTAGTCTTGATTTTGAGGTAATTGGTGGAGCCTGACCTCTTACCTAAAAAGGTAATGTGGGGGAAGACAAAGTTGTGAACAATACATAGAAGCCATGGGAAAAGATGTTTGAGCCATCCATAGCAAACCATCTTGGGTTGTTAATCATCTCCACCTAGGCAAATATGTAGCACCCTCTTAGAATGACACCAATAGTTAGGCCAATAATTAACATCAATTATATTTTGATTCTATTGTGGCATCATTCTTGGCAAAGGTAGGCTACTGCTCAAGGCTAGATTCACAGCAAAATCCAGCTTCTGTGTTAATAAAATGTACAATGTATAATGCAAAATGTTATCCAAGCACAACATGAGATATGCACAATTTACGTACTTATTTATTTCTTCTGTTATGAAATTCACCAATTAATATTTCACAACCAGAATACTCTTTCTTTTGAAAAATGACACATAATATACATCTCACAACATACAGTGCTATTCATTTCTAATGTTAAATTACTAATACTCTCTGTACGTCAATGTTTGGCATTGACAAATGCTTTTTCTTACTTGTTCACTTTGACCTCGACTGCTCCTGTTCAGACACTCCTTCAGTATATAAACATTACTTATCAACTTAGGCATTATCAAACTCATATGAAAGCTCACACATTTGCACAAGATTGAAGATCTGGTTACTTTCCTGTGACTTTTTCAGAATCTGCAATGTTTGCCCTGAATCCGGGGTTTGATAGCAACCTCAGGCTCATCACTGCTACTCTGATATAGACCTTTGCTAGAAAAAAATGAGACACAAGGTGAAAAGGTGTCTAACTGACTGTGATTCCCTAAAGAGGGAACACAGTATTTGACCCCTTTCTAAATATGATGACCACTCCCATAGTTTGCAAGTTACAAGGTACTGTCCTGGTCTTCTATGCAACATAGAAGATATGCATTAGCCTGTGAACCTCAGCTGTCCAGTTTGTCCAACATCTCTAGCTGAACCATATCTATGTCTACAACCTTATCAGTTCAGAGATATCTGACTAGTTCAATGACTTCTATTTGTAATGATGGATCCTTATTCATCCAGAATTTCAGGCACTGTCTTATGATATGAGAACATACCCACTAGCTTAGTAAATTTCTCAAAATAATCATTCCAGGTCTTAACAGTCTCCCTAGTTGTTAACAGTTCATTGCCTTTCCATAGCATGGCTTGAGCAAGGTCATGTATTCCTCTCCTGAGATGTTAAACAATGTATCAGAGCATTTAAAAGGCTATCCATTAGTATCTATATGTGTCTTTAGATTCTTCCTGTGCCAAGTAGTTCACTGGCAATCTTTTAGGACTGACACTACCTCTCAGCTGATCAGAAGAGATCACCATCAACACTGCCCAAAAGGACACCTTCTCATCTTGATATCTTCTGATATAGTTGATGTACATGAGCAGAGCCTATGGTTACTCCCAATCCCACTCTGCAGTCACAGTTTTCTTCTGACACCCCAATGAATGTGGTTTTAATAGAATCCTCTTGGACTTAGTGTATTCAACTTCAGCAAAAAAATATTATTGGAGGTAGCAGTTGACCTCATCTCACAAAAAAGCCTTTAATGGATGTCCCCAATACACCCTCATTGTTAGTTAAAGGACAATCCCAGTGTTTAAAATTTGGGTCCACACTACTGCTGACCAAAGTAACGCCCACTTTACCATGTCACTCACATTCCCACCCCCAGTGTCAGTGTCAAAAAGTGAATGCAGAAGACATGTAAAACAGTAGGAAAACTGCATGTTGTAATATGCATTGCTTAAACAGTTACATATATTCTGTAGCATTTCTCATAACTTTATTTTAAAATTTTGTTTCAAGCATTTTCCCAAGGAACAAAGAAAAGTCAGTACTTATTGTATTATCGCAAACAGATTCCACAGTCACCAGCTGTAGCACACAAAATCACTTTATGTATGTGTCTTAAATGTAATCCATCTCAGCATGTGTTCTGTAAATGTTTTTGGCCAAACTTATTTCATTTCAGGATGATCAGACCCTCACAGACTGTTCCTGCGGTGGGACACTGTCAGGACACATTTCTCACCTTCCTTTGTTAAATAAGTCCCCTGGAAGGCAGAATCGGCAGGTCAAAATTGAGTAAAACCAGACAGATTTGGAAAAAACTGCCATCATACATGTAGTTGGTACAAGTAAAGTTTGCCATGACACAAATGTTATGAAGGATAGCACGTTTTAAAAGGAAACATTTCTCATTTCTATGGTGAGTGATGTGCTCCACTGGTTGGCCAAAACATGCATGTTTTACAAATTTGACACCGTGACAATATCATTGGGAAGGCAGACTTCTCCCACAGAAAATCCTGCCTTTGCATTTGAGATGGCTTGCTACCCATGTCTCTGAAACTACTGTTGTCCGCCATGTGAGTTTTAGTTATTATAAACCTTTCTGTCTGTATTTGCATGCAGTTATTTCTTTGGCTAAAACAAAGTCCTTCCTGCTTCGACAAAAGAGATTCTTTTACACTTTGCACAGATGACAGTCGTGCCGGTTCTTTGTTTTGAATGCATTATGCACTTGAACATGTTTTCTTACTTTCTTATATTTTCTTTTCTTTTTGAACACTTGGGTTTTCAGGGGAAAACAGGAAAGTGTGGTACTTGGTGATGACATCGCAAATTATGGCTGCTCAGAAATCCGGTTGTGATAATACGTAAGTTCCGAAAGTTCTTCTGTAAAGAGAATGACTAAGAGAAAGTAAACTCTAAAACTAGCCTGCTCGGTAAACATAAATATTTGAAAGAAAAAGTTTACGTTTCCATTACTGTAATGATATTAAACACTGAAACCTAAACTGTAAAAAAAAAATCTTTTGTTAAACTGCAGTCTATAGTTTTGCACAATCAAAAATAAGCCCCCATGAGATAAAAAGACATGAGATGTATATCCTTGAAAATTGGCCCTGCACCCATTACTGGTATTCTTAAGAATGTTAAAATCAGCTTGTTATCACCTTTAATGTATAAAGACTATAGGTTTGCAGCTTCTCCTCGAAGCTGTCTGGGATTTCTCATTCGCAAAATTCTGTACTAATAAAGGTTGTTAACCTTATAGTTTAACTTCAGCTTGTAGTTCCTCTGTTTAATGAAGCATGGTTACTGGAAAATAAAAGAGAATTTACCTTTACATTTGGTGGTTGTACGAGCTTACCCTATACTCTAAAAATGATCTTTCACCGAATGGCTATTTTTTTTATTAATTTTATTTATTTTTTAATGATTGCAGGTTCTTTCAACAGCCTGGATCTTTCAATATACTAACATTTAAAATGGCGGTTTGTGATACCTGTCTGTTTTTTGTTATTAAATCTGGGTGAGTTTAATTAAAAGAAGGAAAAGTGAATATATATACAATGGGCATATATACTGGCCGAATATAACATTGGTAGCATAAGGAAACCAGAGTAACTCAAAAGCCAAGACCAGTCAAGGAAAATGCCCTAAAGGGTAAATGTATTCAGTAGGACTAATTTCCTCATACTGGATAGACATAAGAGTCAATTAAAGGGGATGTTTGCCTTTGGTAAATGATTCTATCAGTGTGGCATAAACATTCCATTTGAAGTTTAAAAAAATCATTTTCTTAACATTTTTTTTTCAAAATAACTGATCAAATCTGTCCAGAAAGTGAAACTTATAAAAATGAAGGTAAGCTTGTTATAAAATCTAGAAAGAATTTCCCAGATTTTTATATAATCTATATGTTTGTGATATACTATAACATCTGCTTTATGGTAGTCTTGCCTATTTAGCCTGGATCATGCCTTTTATTATGCTGTGTTTAGAGCTTAAACATTTGTCCTAAATGAGGCACATTCTACAGTTAATTGTTTTATTTTCCCAGTAAGATGCTGCAGTTGCCATCGAATTGGAACTAATTAGTGGTTTTCTAACAAGTTTCTGACTCTAGTATATAGATTGAAAAAAGTCACTGGTGAATGAGTGCTGTAAGTTGCATTTTTAACATTTAATTAAGTGTGTGTGTGTGTGTGTGTGTGTGTGTGTGTGTGTGTGTGTGTGTGTGTGTGTGTGTGTGTGTGTATATATATATATATATATATATATATATATATATGTATATGGTACTTACGTATTATCGCAACCAGATTTTCGCCGTTGCGAAACTCCCATGCTGCAATGAAATGGAATGCGGGAAACACTGCAAGGTGTAATTTCACTTCTTTACTAAGGAAAAACAAGTTTGGGATATATTTTGGAAGAGAAATAAATGTGAGATTATTCTTGGTTTTGTGCATTACACATGCACGCTTCATTTCTCATGGCTGCTGTGTTACTGACGAAAGGAATTCTGTGACTGTAAGGAAGGAATGCTGCCAAGAAAAGCACCCACATCACATATGGAAATGCTTTAGGTAATGTCTTTAATTCTAACACTTTGCACACAGACTTGAAAGGAAAGTTTTGGTAACAGCAAGTTGCACTAAGGAGTGGCTTTCAGAAGTGTTGGTGGATGATGTCGGCAGGTGATTCTAGGGTTTTGTTTCTGATGGGAGAACTTCTCAGCAGTGGATCGTTTTTGTGTTGTTGATGGTGGTATCCTCAGACAAACTCAGATTGTACCTCACTGGTTTCTGGAAGATATTAGGGCCGAAAATATGTGGATTGTTCATTTCCTGGTTTTGTCTTCTTTTTTTTTTATGCGGGGAAAGTTGTCACAGATTGTAGTCAGGAGTGCTTCAAACCAGTGCTTTGCATGGGCAAAATAGGTTTCACATGACATGCTGCCAGGGAAGTGCATACATAAACAACCAAACTTAGTTTTTAATTTTTACCTGATAACCCTGCAATAAAACAACCATAAGTGTGAAAGAAAACAGATTGTATGACTCGATTACAACATCAACGGTCAGATTTTAACAGGAAGCAACCACTACTACTGTGAAAATCTGGTTGCGATAATACGTAAGTACTATATATATATATATATATATATATATATATATATATATATATATATATACATATATACAGAGAGAGAGAGAAGGAGAGAGAGAACAATCAGAGGTGTGTTTTCCCTTCATCTGTATCAGACTTAATGAAACAGTGATTCTTGGCAATGTCAGCGTTCTTTGTCAAAGCCTGGTTTCAGAATTATTTGTCTAATTGCAGTTTAAAACTGACCAGCCATGGCAACAGCTCATTAATAGGAACAACTAATAAAAGGAGTTCCTGAAGGATCTCCCCTTGGCTCACTTCTATTGTCCTTCTTAATATATTATCTTACTTAGGATCTACCTTAACAAACTGTGCAGTGTATGCCAATGACATTGTCTTCAACAATCCTTATAAGAATGTGAAAATTCTAACCACTAACCTTCAAGAAATCTTTAGTCATCTGGAACAGGCTCAATAATAATAATAATCTAACAGTTAACACTCAAAAAAAAAACCAAAATGTCATTTTGTACTCCTTAATAAATTAAAAATGCCAATAGCTTAACCATCTATGGCCTTCTGGGTAATCCACTACCATTCGCCAAACAACAAAAGTACCTTGGACTTGTCCTTGCTGAAAGTCTTACTTTCAGTTCATATACTGAGCCCTTAGCCAATGAAATCCTTAAACAGTTGAAGGCAGTAGCCAATGATGTCCTTACATAGCTGGAGACAGTATCCAATGAAGTCCTTAAACAGTTGAAGGCAGTAGCCAATGACGTCCTTACATAGCTGGAGGCAGTATCCAATAATGTCCTTACACAGCTGAAGGCAGTATACAGGATATATATCCCTCAAAGGGAGACAAGCCATAGCTATAAAAGTTCTCCTCTTAAGACTTGAATAAGCTCTTCCTATCACTGTTATTTGATCTTCACATAATAACTTTACACTACAAATTACCAAAAAGAAAATTCTCCAGTTCATATTTCTAGCCAGTAGAAGCACTACTGTATTACAACAAAACAAAACAAAATGGCTCCCTATCTCTGCCAGAGTTACATTTTTTCTTTGCATTCTCATCAACAAAATTCTACATGATAGTTAGTGCCCACCACTTTTTAAGAAACTCAGATTCAGATCTCAAAGATACTCCCTTAGGAGCAGCAATGTTCCACAACTGCTAAGCCATCCGTTCACTCTCTTCTTCTGTGAGACAGCTTTCCCCGCCACTTGGAATAGCATTCCTGATGATACAAAGAATATTAAACAGACTACTTAATTTAAAAAGTCACTAAAGGAGTTTCTCTTTAAAGACACAGCCTGCAAATGCTTTCAGGATAATGGTCAACTTCCTTACCATCCAATATCTCACTTATCTGACAGAATAGCACTTTTATCTGTGACCACATCCTTAGTTCTCTCTCCACATTTGTGTTCCCATAATACCAATTCATCAGTTTTTTGAAGCTCATCTACAGATGCAGCATATTACTAGTACATTATTTTCCATCTGTAGACTCATCACCATGGTAAC
>NC_056732.1:139289332-139311832 GCF_019279795.1 Protopterus annectens
GTCTGCATGTCCTACCTGTGTTTGCATGGGTTTCCTCACACATTCCAAAGGCATGCATCTGTAGTGTTTTTCCCTGGCATTGGCTGAAAATGGGCTCTGTCTCAGTCAGACTTTCCCAGTAAACAAACTAAAAAAAAATAAGAACTAAAATTGTCAATGCAAACAGTTAAAACTTTAAAGTAACATGTCAGAAGGCACAGGAGCAAAACTAAACTTCAGAAGAGCTATTGTCCCTGTATAGTACACAAATGAATTAATGCTTGAATCGGCCTTGTGCAGACTAGTGCAGGCTAGCATTGATTCAGAGGTAGAAATGTATAACACGAGATAGATGCAAATGATCTCATAATGACATACAACTGAAACTAGGTAAGCACATGAGGTCCTAATGATATTTAAATGAAAGCAAGGTGAAGGGCATCATGATTCCTTATAATATGTGGGGCATCAATGTACTCCTCACTATAAAAGGATAAAGCATGCCTCAAATTTTGGGAGTTGTGTCCTGTGCCAATAGAAACATTGTCAGCAGCTGGCATGCCATAATTTCACACACACACACACACACACACACACACACACACACACACACACACACACTCTGCATATTCTCGCAATTCTGAAATAGGTTCATAGGTTCATAGATTAGTACTAAGCTAACTGCCCTTGCGAGCCATTTTAAGCCTAGCCAATTATCCCTTGTGAGACTCAAACCCTGCACCTTGTGTTTGTAAGGCAAACACCTTAACCATCAGGCCACCCTCCTACCCTAATTTGTGGTCTATAGGTGCTTCTACTCTGCAGTGTGGGTGAGTAATTCTGTCCTTGGCCTGCAATAAGACTGCTTTCAGATTCTGCCATAAGTTAAATCAAGTATGATCACTTTTAGGTAAGATCATTCATAAAACAGTGATAAGCAGACCTGCAGACCACCTGACCACAATAGACTACTCACTCAATTCCTGTGCTACTACTTCCAGCATTGTGCTACGTCCTGTAATGTACAAGGTGGGTGGGTGGACCCATGCAGGTTGCATTGTGGGCACTAATGAAATGATTAAAACTAAAGTGTTTTGTTAGTTGGCCATGGGCCCCTTGAAACTGTTGGCCCTGAGTTGCCACCAGTTTGACCCCTATTATAATCTACCACAGAATGGGATTATAACCAACATGGCTGCAGTGCACCAACATAGTTCTCGAGTCACCTTCTCATTTCAGCTATAACAACACTCACTGCAGAGTGAAATTCCACAGGACCGTCCAGTTAGTAATTGCAGGCACTTGCAGGCACTATAGCTAATGTTAGTGTATACAACTGCATTTATAGTGCACCTACATGTATTAACCATCTGCATCTGTTTACACAGATTCTTAGATTCATTCAGTTTACAAGACAGATTCAGTCTATAGGTCATAATCACCTTGGCAATACTCACCCTCATAAGGCATCTCCTACCTCCGAGAGGGAAAAACAAGTCAAGATAGGATGACTTTACGGGCACCCATTCAATTATCAAGATTTGCCTTAAAAGAACTAAGGATATCACTCTGCTTAATATGTAATGGAAGATTTTCCAGAGATGGGGAAGTAATAAATCTGTCCTTCCTGCATGCCCTATCTGTCTGTTCAGTGAGATACAGATATTTTATTTCTTTGTTTGCTTGTTGTGGAGGTTTAGGAGATCAAGGAAGGCTGGATCTTAATAACATAGAGGCAGAGTACAAGACTAGAGCTTCAAGCCTGTCTTGGTTAATGACAGTTTTAACTCCAGTGATCTTTTTAGTTAAGAACTTCTGGAATCTTCCTAGCTGAGTGATGCATTTGGATAAATACATACTAAATGAGGGACTTGATTCTATAATTACTCTGATCTGGACAGAGTAGAGAGGGATGATAAATACATACTAAATGAGGGGTTTGATTCTGTAATTAGTCTGATCTGGACAGAGTAAAGAGGGATGATAAATACATACTAAATGAGGGATTCAGTTCTATAATTTGTCTGATCTGGACAGAGCAGAGAGGGATGATAACTTCTTTTGACCTGGAAGAGGTACATTCAGCTATTATTTGGACTGGATAAAAGTTTTTTTTTCTGACTAAATTTGTGCATGATGGTCAACGGATAAGAAGTTGTCTATGAAGGTGTCAAGGGCTCAGATGACTATATCAATCTGGAGTGCAGTGCTGTCAAAGTGTTGTCAATATTGTAAGCTGCTGTTAAGATTTGTTTATCAAAAGTGTCAATGCTGTACTTCTTTGGATATAACTTAATTCTGTTTCTAATATCCCATTGATTTCTGTGGTGCAGCCATTACTATAGTAAAAAAGAATCAGATACTGAGTGAACAGCACCCAGCTTACAGTCATTAACAGAAAAGGGAGCAATACTGAGCCATGAGAAATTACATTAGTCACTTTTTGTTTTCTGAGGTGGCACTGCCTGTTTTAACTACATGGGTTCTATCTGTCAGCCTTTTAACTATCCATCTTACAACATGAAGGTCTACTTTTACGCCTTTAAGTTGACATGATCTCCCTCTGGCAAAAAACATATTGTTACAGCTGATGATGGTCATGAACTGGTCTGGGCAAGCAAGGAGCTATTACAAGAACAACAACAACAATTTCAGGGACTGTTGTGCAGGCAAAAAAACTATTACAAATAACAGTAGCACCAGCATGTATGCATGACAGTGCAACCAAGATGGGAGCAAAAGGGAATTCCTATAAACAAACAATGACAGCAATGTGCAGCTTAGCACAAGTTAGAGCAAGTTTTTCTACTATCAGTAGCCTTCAACAACATGCAGACTAGATAAGGGGCAAATTATGAAGATAGGGACTGTTGTGCAACAATTACAGACAAAATCACAGTGCACTTAAGGAAATTCACAAAAACCCACAGACCTAAAGTCTCGCTCCAGTTTTAATACAACGCAGCTACATGAATCACAAAATCAGCAACAAAGTTGCAAGACTTTAAGTCTGTGTTTTTGTGGGTTGCCTTAAGTGATGTGTGATTTCCAAGTTTTTTCAGAGTGCACTTTTGTTTCATTCTTGTTGAACAATTATAAACACTTTAAAACAAACCAATTGTACATATGCAGTGCAACACAATTGTACCTATGCAGTGCAACACAATTGTGACTATACAGTGCAGCACAATTGTACCTATGCAGTGCGACACAATTGTACTTATATAGTGCAGCACAATTGTGACTATACAGTGCAACACAACCCTTTGTTGCTCAATGTGCAGCAATATCCAATTCGGTTAGAAATGGTCAATCCAGTAGTAATGATATTCTGCTGCAGGTGATGCTGGATACCTGCTAGAGACTGGGTTCATGATGCCCATACAGAACCTATGCAGCCTGGTCAAAGTCCAGTATAACACTGCATATGTATAGTCTCATAATATCACAGAACATGTGTTTGGCCTCCTCAAAGCCCACATCTGCTGCCTTGACATGTCTGGAGTTGGCACTCATGTTTGACCCTGTCACAGTCTGCATGATGTTCTTAACAAGTTACATACAACATAATGTGCTAGTGAGGAGAGAGAAGCTGGGAAGCCTCTTTATACTAGTACTACTACACCAAGAGTACACCTAGCCAGCAGGGAAAGTGCATCAGCCCCACTGTCTGATGACAGTGAGTCAGAACATCTGCAAGCAGCAGCTACCCAGTGCCCCCCCCCATATAGCAACAGAAATGACAGCACAGGCAAAGCAATGACAGCTAGTCCAGACTCGTGGGCCCTGATATGAATACAGTGGCAATACAGTGTCACACAAAATAAACATAATGCATTTAGTGTTAATATCAAGCTATGTTGGTCAGTGCATGGTCAAGCTACACTGTGCTTCAGACATTGCCACATGTGCAACACAAGAGGCAGGGTGTAGTGTATCACAGTTATCATTATGCACACAGGTGGCTAGGGGAAACAATGAAATGCCCACCAAACAAGCATTGTGTGAGGAGCATATCAATGGGGCTCTCAAGGTGATGGGTGCTCTGTGTCAAAAAATACCTTCCAGGCAAGTAGACAGGGTGTCACTAAATATCCCTGACATGGATCACTCTACTGACTTGTTGCTCAATGATTTGGGGTCTCCCCAGCAGGAATGGTGTGCAACTGCAGGGCTATGACATGGTGTAATTTGCTTGTGGGCTGGGTGTCATGGCTGGCCAAAACAAAGGGTGGCAGGACATTGCAGCCTCCAAGATGCAGGTGAGCATTTTGTATCCTGCACTGTCCCACCCCATATGACCAGTCCTGGTATGTACCCTACCCTGACATCGGACAGCACTATTATTATAAGCAACAATGCTGGTACTGGCAATCCTTCCTCTGGAAGGGGGATGAACACTTTCTGTGTCACCATAGAACACATAAGATTAGTGAGGATTCTATATCATCATGGAGCTGTTGTATGCATGTGCTGGTCTTCAGATGAGACGTGAAACCAAGGTCAACCCTGTCGGAGTTTAGGGTAGCTCAGGTAGTTGTAGAAGATCTCATGGCACTTATCAAGGAAAAAGTAGAGGTACTTTATTTAATAACAAATGCATTTAAAAACATTCCGTAAAATATAATGTAGTATTTACAGATATAATTAATCCCCTATATTTTCAACTCCCAGCTTTTTTGCCAGAGCAAGCATTTTTGTCTTCTTTACACCTTCACTCAATTACCATTTCATATTATATATAAATTCAAATAAAAAATGTTTAAAAAAAAGCATAAAGCAGTCATTATGACTGCATCCATTTCCTCTGCATAGGTCATAGTGCTATATACTCCATGTAATATCATATAAATATCAATGTTTTGCTAACATTCCCATGTTAAATGACTCCAATATCCTTTCCCAGAATCCATGCAACGTTATGCAGTCAACAAAAGTATGTAAGGTAGTGTCTTTCACATCCCATCCCTTTCAAACAGTATCTCTTCTTTGGTTTTATACTTCATATTCCCTACTCCAGTACTTCGGCCAAATTTCACATAGTCAGTATGAACAGAATGTCACGCCTAACCAAAAACTAGGCCACAAACCCATTAGCACTAGTTTGGTCAACAAAAATTAAAATACATAAAAATAATAAAATAGTTAGATCTGACTACCAGCTAAGGCAGTTTTTGTAGCTGATAAGAGCTGTGGGTGCTAAATCGGGTGTGTCAGGGCTGGCTGCTCCCTACAGTGAGAGTTTAACTAGATTTGAGTGGATTCAGTTTTTATTTACAGCTAAAAAGGGGGTTCATTGTGAGTGTGCACTGTCACAAATAAGTGCATTTTTCAAAAGTAAGGTAAGGATTCCTATCTGATGCAGAGACAGGAGCATTAAGCAAGCATTCATAAACTGTTGATGTCTTGGAATTGCAAAAAAATCAACCCAGTTCTGAACTAGAAGCATTTGCTTTGAGGCATTTCCTTTAAAAACATGTCACATTTGCAAGAATGTGAAGAGATATATATTTTCTCCAAACAGCTTGTGAGGCTAAACTTGTTACCTTGACATGAAATTATTTGTACCCCAGTCATTTGCATTTTTTACATACCTGTTGCATACTGATATATAAAATAATGACTGCAAATTTATGACTGTGCTTTGACACTTGATAATAACACGTGAAAAAAAAAGAACAGAAAAAAGATATCAGGAGTCCATGGATGTGTGGCAGATATTAGAACATATATTTATAAATGATGAATTTTATGAAACTTACTGATTCACTGGTTCACCAAAAGTGCCCAATTTTTCATTTTATTGTACCCTACAGATTGTGCTTGTTATTAAAAGTGTTAGCCTTAATTCTGTATCACCAGTGTTTCTTTAAAATGATTGTGAGTCTATTTCAAATTAATGCATGCTAGTCGCTTGTGACACACTTGCTTGCTGCCACTTGCTCGCTCTAAATTGCAAGTGCCCTAGCTCCCATTAACCCGATCCTGTTTAATTACTTAGCCTTTCTCCCACCAGATCTTTTTAAAATGTATATCCCTACAACAGCCCTGAATCTAATCCTAAAACTCCCACCTGATTACTAACCCTAGCAGTAAAACTTCCCTCCCTCTAATCCTAAATTACTTTCTCTTGCATAACCCTAAAGTCCCCCAATGCTCCATAAAACTAAAACTCCATTCTCCCCTCACTAAACTTAAAGTCCATCATCGCTCACTAAACCTAAAACTTTACTCCTCTTTCCAAAACCTTACCCCACCTCCTGCTTCCTATACATAAAACTCCCATTACAAACCAACCCCAAGCTGTAGTCCCACTCTCTAACCCTAAAACTCCCCTCCCTATCCCTAAACCTAACCCCCCACATCGCTGCCTGAGGCCCTCTGCTACACTGCTACTCACTCTCATTTCCACCCGACATCCGCTGCACTTATCTTGCTCGAATTTGGATACATATGTGGAGGAGGTGCAGCAGCCCCAGCCTCTCTGCATGGCTGCCTCACCTCATCCAAACATGTAGTCGACTTGAGTGTGAGTGGTACCCCCTGCAAACTACAAGACACCTGAGTCCCTGGTTGTGAGACAGTCGTCTTCGATTGTCTGGAGCTCAATCCCATGTAATAGATCCTGACTATGTCCATTCCTGTACGACATTCATTGTGAATATGCTGGTAGCATCCATAGCTCTTTCTTTGAAGACAGACTTGTTTGTACCTTCTTTAAGTGTATTCACCTTGCAAGCTTATAGAATGAGTCCTTTAATTTAATCCTGAGTGGTGCCGATGACCTCCAGAATGTCACAGATGACAAAGTACCGTATTTCTCTGTAAATAAGACCTAACCAGAGAATAAGGCCTAGCCTGGTTTTCCAGGGTGGTCATGATATAAGCCCTACCCCAAAAATAAGCCCCAGTTAAGATCATCAACAAAACACGACGGACATGTTGAATTATAAAATAATAATATTATTGACACCTGTTGACTGAGGTTATCATACTCTGCTCGCCATTTTCAGACCATTCGGACCCCCAAATTCTTCTCTTTGCAGAAAGTCATAAGATTCTTTCCCCGGGAATCCTCCACAATTCTTACTGTAACCCTAATCTTCACTCACACTTGATGTTTGAGATCCTTGGCCCATAAACACTGGCAAGTGTACTTTGAGTGGTCAAAGTACAGACAAAGCACATAAAACGTGTGCACTTGATAACAAACAGGTGTGGTTGTGTCTTCTTAACTGTCGCCATTTTTGTTCCCACTCCTGTCTTGTAAGTCTTCAATTAACCCCCCTCCCAGACAAGATGAGTGCAAAAAAAAAAAAGAGCTATTACATTGAGTACAAGAAAGGAATCATGGAGGACTCCCGGGGAAAGAATCTGATGGCTTTCTGCAAAGAGAAGAAGTTGGATCTCTGAATGGTCTGAAAATGGTCTGAAAATGGTGAGCAGCATACAATAACCTCAGTCAACAAGTGGATGATGGAATGCTAAGAGGTGCAAGTGTGGATCAGGTCGGCAACCATAATTTCCTGAGCTGGAAGACATCATCTGTGGATTGCTAACAGGAGAGCAAAGGCTGTGGTTTTGTGCAGGGCTGATATTCAAGCATTTGCCCTTGCAATGGCACCACAGTTAGAAATATCCCCAGAAGAATTCAAAGCATCACAACATTGGCTGGATGGCTTCCTTCAGCAATATGAGCAGTCTATAAGAAGATCAACAACACTGTTCAAGCTGGAAGATACTGAAGTTATTAAACATGCACTTGCGTTGAAGTCCTTTGTTGATGGCATTGACTTTTCTAAGTACCAACTCTCCAACATGATTGCTATGGATGAAAATGCAGTGTTTATGGGCCAAGGATCTCAAACAACAATTGATCAGAGGGGTGCCTTGTCAATCTACATTCCCTCCACTGGTTACGAAAGTACACATGTTACCTGTATTTTGGCACTTCATCTAGATGGAAAGAAAACCCCACCTCTAATCATTAGTAAGGGAAAGAAAGATAAGATTGAACATGTTTCAGGCATTTACATTCTTGAAACTGAAAAAGCCTGGTGCACACAAGCAGTTATAAGGAAGTGGGTTGATGTATGCTGCCACTTGTTTTGCGAGGTGGCGAAAGAGGTCTCCTAGTCTGGGATTCAGTCAGTACTCACCGTGCTAAAGAGATGAAGAACTTCCTTGCACAGAGAAGAATAGATCAAATAATGATTCCTGCAGGAATGACTGCCTACCTCCAGACTCTTGATATTGCTATAAACAAGCCATTCAAGGAACATTTGCACATGGAACTCAATGACTACATTGAAAATAGAATGGAGAGAAATCAGGGTGGAAACTTTGTGAAGCCTAGCCTGCAAGAAGTTGTGACTTGGGTGAAGAATTCATGGGATAAAATCATTGACAGCTGTGTGGCCAATGCACTACGACCAGGCTACTTGGACAAGCAGTGCTCATTTAAGGAGAGCTCTATTGCTAGGCATGACAGATTGGAGCCAATGGTTCTACAGGAAATGGGGTCGCAAGAAATTCAGGCTAGAATTCGGGGGTTGCAGACTTATGACAATGTTCCAGAAGAAGATGACATGACTGTATTTGAATAACTTTTACATTATCGGGGCAACAGTATGGATTGCTTCTGCTTTCAGCTGCCAGCAAGCTCTTGTCAGTTTTTTGACTCTATTGCATTAAGATAACGTTTCATTATCAAGGGGTAATTACAAAGTAAGGCCACTAGTTCCCAGACTTCATTTTTATGACTTTCCATCATTCTTCTGTTACAGTTTGGGAAGGAATAAAGAAAGCATCACCACTCAAAAAGTGGCAGTTATTCACCTGTTTTATTCCCCTCCTCCAATACACATGTATTGAGATATTTCTGCACTAATCTTTGCACTTTCTGTTAAGCATGAAATATTGCACTGTGAAAGCCAAGGTGTAGATATTCTGAAGCTGAAATGTTTGTTGCATTGTTTATGTAGAATTCTCACACAACTGTTAATGCGTTACCTAGAAATGTTGCCCAATAACTGAAAAGTACCAAATAAATGTCAGTTTGTGCACATGAATAAATGTCGATTTGTGTACATGAATAAATGTCAATTTTTGTACATGAATAAATGTCGATTTGTGTATATGAATAAATATCAATTTTTGTACATGAATAAATGAATACATGTAGATTGTTGTACAGGTGGGATAAATAAGGCATCACCTGATAATAAGCCCTAATGTGTATTTCAGCTGGGGAAAAAGTATAAGACCTGGTCTTATTTTCGGGGAAATATGGTAGCAACTTATAATCATCAGGTGATGACTGAACACTCGGACTGTAAAACTAAACAGAACCTGTGTTCACAAATGTAAAATGAAATTATGTGATAAAAACTTCAGAGAAGAGACTAGAGATGTAGAGGACAGCCTAGGGAATGGGAGATGGAGAACTAACCCGTTGGGAAGAGAATGAAGGGAGCCACAGTAGAGTGAGGGATATAATAGAAAGAAGAAGAAAAAAGGGGATAAACTAAAGGCACCACAGGGGTTTATAGTGGAGATAAGGAACACAGCCGAGTAAAAGCATGAAATACCACAAAATAAGGGCAGAAGGTGATAAAACAGGAAATGAGTATACCATGGCAAGAAATCAGGTGGGAGGCTGAGCAGAAGAAAAAATATTGGCAAAGGGTATTTGAGTTGGAAAAGGTCAATTTCTTAAGTTAGTGAATGAAAACAGGGTGAAGAAATGTGACACTAACTTACTAATGGCTGCGTAATGTGAGACAGAATGACACTACACAGTTTGAGATACTCAATGAGTGCTTCAGCATTTCTAAGTGAGGGGTACAATTTCACATTGGCATAGGTTATGTCATACTGGTTAGGGTGAATGAAGACTGAGCATATGGAGAATTCAAAGCTGAGGGGACAAAACCAGGTCTACAGATGTTAAAGAGAAACAAGGTCCCAAACCTGAAATATCTAACACCTAGGGTCATGGAAGATGCAGAAGATATGGGAAAAGCTGTGATGGGGTTAGCTACAAATTCAAGTGATATGTCTTTGTAAAAGAGAGATGATGGGAGACTAAAGCACATCTAGGCTATAGATCCTCACAAATGACTGTCTCCAAGGGAATCTGGGAACTGTGAGTTATTTTGCCACTAGAGTATGTAAGCTGCTAAGAACTGTACAAAAGGAAATGTTTAGGAATTTGCTGTTTTAACATTTGGAAGATCCATGTCAGCACCACTTCTCAGAGAGAGAGCGACAGATGCGCTTGTACTAGTGAGATAAGCGGGTCGCAGTAGTGGTGAACAGATGCACTTGTACTAGGGAGATAAGCGGGTCACGGCAGTGGTGAACAAATATATCAGCTAGATGCTGCCAACATGGATTTAGCAAAGCCTTTCATTCATCTAGCACAGTATACTCACAGGGGTGTTGGGGATCAGACTTACTGTGATTTAATGAGTCATTGACTACAGCAGTGGTAAATAGGAGATAACTGCTAGTAAGAGGTTGCGTCATCATCCAGAATGGCAACTAGTGGGATGCAGACACAGATTGTTCCTGACTTTGTCTTGTTGAGAAGTCTTCATCTTGTGGATTGTATATGACCCAGACTGAAAGATACCATGACACAAAACAGCTGAATATAGGGGAGTAATTGTGATGGAAAATGTGCATGAACACTCACAGCGGTTACACATATGGTAGCAATTCACCAGTGTCAAGAAGTACACAGTAATATATATTAGAAATAACAACACCAGAATGAAATATGACTTTGTTGTTATAGCCACAGTCTCTATAGTCACGGAACAGGACATTGGAATGAGAACTATGTTGCCATTCCTGCATTTCAGGGCTTGTTTCTCTGATTCATTTTTTAGTAAGGGTGTCTTCTGTGTGACGTCTGCATGTCCTCACTGTGTCCAAAAGTGTTTTCTCTAGGTGCATTGTTTTTCTGTCAAATTCCAAAGCAATTCTCCAAAGTGCCCACGTGTGTGTGTGTGTGTGTGTGTGTGTGTGTGTGTGTGTGTGTGTGTGTGTGTGTGTGTGTGTGTGTGTGTGTTTTGTATGCTCTGTGTCGATGTGTGTATAGTGCATGTGTGCGTGTGTACTGCTTTAACTTTTAAACTCATTCCTCACACAATGCACTGTGTCACAGAAACTGTGTAATGGAGAGCCTAAGAAGTTAAAACAATAGTTTCAGGACAGATTGTGTCTGCACTATAAACATTGTACTGATCTGTCTTGAGCAAATGAGAAGTCAGAGAACACAATATAGACACACGGTATCTTCTGGTACAGGGCAGGTTTCTCTAGAAACAAAGATCAGAAGGAGCTGTATAGTGGTGAATGTAGAAGTGATGAGAGGAAGTTCAGTCCTGAAGCTAGGAGGCTGATCCCTGCAGGGCAGGTGCTGAATCCTTGTATAACATTGTCCCATGGGTGATACACTGTCAGTCAAAGGAGACATTAGGCTCAATAGCAATAGTAGAGCATTCAAAGGGTAAGCGTAACTCTATGTATGAGCTAATTAACTACTCAGGAAAGGGAAGTAGGGTGTAAGCTTTTTTACAGCTTAGCTAATTTAGAGCTTACTTACCGTTTTTATAACGTTTTTCTGTTGTTTTCCTCTTTAAAAAAAGAAATAAACACATGCTGAACATTATTATTCTCCTAGTATTCCCCTTTACCCAAATGAATTTTGGGGAAGATCATATGACGTGTTAGTTAAAGAAACTTTAGGCCAGTAATCTTTTTGGTTATGATTGTTTGGAGCCTTTCTAACTGTTTGATTTGCTTAGTGAAATACATTCCAAAGGGGGCATTGTACTCAACAATTTATCTGACCAGTGCTGACTATAATAATGACAATGATTACCTGTTTAGACCTTGAAGATATTCCTTTTGCAATCAGCTGTGCTAATAAAAGGATTTCCTGACAAGTAATGGCCAAAGGAGAGGGAGTTTTCAACCCAAACTCCTAGGTCCCTCACTGTATTTTCATTTTGAAGTGGTGTATTTTGTTGTGTAGATAGTATGATATGGAACTGCATTTTCCTTTCGAAGTAGTGTGTTGTGTTGTGTAGATAGTATGATGTAGAACTCCATTATCATTTCGAAGTGGTGTGTTGTGTTGTGTAGATAGTTTGATGTGAAACTGTATTTTCATTTTGAAGTGGTGTGATGTGTTGTTAGATCGTAAGATGTGGAACTGCATTTTCATTTCAAAGTGGTATGTTGTGTTGTGTAGATAATATGATGTGGAACTGCATTTTCATTTCAAAGTGGTGTGCTGTGTTGTGTAGACAGTATGCTGTGTTGTCCTGTGTACATAGTGTGATGTGTTGTGTTTTGTAGATAGTATGATGTGGAGAAGGTGCTGTCTCCTGAACTGACAATACTTTATTTTTTTAGCATTTAGTGTGCACCCATTTTTAGTACATCAAGTGTTTATCAAGGAGAGTACATGCTGGAGGGTTTGGGTGTCATAGACAGACTTAACAACACCCCTCAGTTTGCAATCACTAGCAGACTTTGTAAGCCATAGGTCTTGGCTATTTTCCATAAAGGTCATAAAGAAAGGTCCCACTAAATTTGTTTGCAAGGACGTTGGTAATGTTTGTTGGGTCAGAATAGAAGATGTCAATTTCCATAAGCTCAGAGCAATATTCCTCTTTTTTTAACATGGTTAAAGAAAGATTTATAATTATCTTTGATTTGAGAGACCAAAGTTTATTTGCTCCTTTATTCAAGCTAGTAGTGATATTTGATTGTTTGTAATGCTGTTGACACTTTCTTTAGGAAGATGGGTTTGGATCAGCTGTAGAATTTGTAGAGTTTCTTTCTTTTGTTGTAGAGTTTAATGGTGGTTTATTTTTGAATGTCCCATGATACTTGGTTTTGGTAGGGGCTGCTAGCTGTATGTATTTTTCTCAATGGTTGTCAAATTCCTTAGTGAAGCTTGTTGCAATATCCTGGTCAGGGTAGTGCAGTCAAAAGTGACTTCTGATACATTGAGGTTGGCATGGTTATACTTTTTAAATCTTTTTAAGGCTTGTCACAGTTTAAAAAAGGGGGGTTAATGTTTGTGTTTTGACTTAATTGGAGGAGGAGATACCAGAGAAGGCTGCCATATTGATAAAATCAGGTCAAGAATGCTGTGTCCTCTAGTAGGATTGTTAACCAACTGCTCAAGGGAGTTTTTATTTATAAAGTTAGGATTTTTTGGCATATCCTACACTGGAAGTATAGTTGTCACTGTTTATTGAAAGGTAGTTTAAGACACCCAAAATAATGGAGTTTTTCTAACAGGGACATCATTTAGAACATGGTGAAATCTTACTTGGTCATCAGGGATGAGGAAGGTATTCTGTAGCAAGCTATTAATTGACAATCCTATCTAGAGTCATCTGTGATTCACTAGGTTCAGATTGTGATCCCTAGGGATCAGCTTGGAGATAAGATGTTCCTTGACAAATATGGAGACTCCACCACAGTTGTCTTTGTGTCAAAAGACATGAAACATACTAAACCGAGGTATAGAGGGATTGTTCTTTCTACATTTAAATCAATGTGGATGCTTTCCAAATGCAGGAGTGCCTGAAGATCAGGCATTTCTTTGTTCAGACTTCTGGAGTTGAAGAGAGCCACCTTAATGTAATCTGATTTGGGGACAGATATATTTGTTATCTTAAGGGGGTTAGCAAAGGCTTTAGCAAGTATGAGAAAGTCTTGGAGCAAGAGGTGCACCTCTTTACTGAAGAAAGCTGGACTATCAAGCATCTTGTCCCATACTGACACACATTGGATCCCTCTTAAATGACACCAGCTATTTAACCAGTTAAACAGTTTTTGAAACCAATTATCTTTTTTTTGTATCTGGGCATCACTCAAGGTGAAGGAAAGTTCCCACTCAGTACTTGTGTTTTACCTGCATTTGTAACATGCATGGAGGGATCGGATACATTGTGCATACATCTCCCAGGGCTTTGCACTTCAAATCATTCACCCCCACATAGAGCATTACTAGTTCATAGTCACGTTTGTCAGGAGATAGGCTCCCCAGAACCCTTGTAATGTTAGAAAACCATGCACCTGTTAGATCACTGTAGCTTTCTTCTTGTTCAGCCTATTGAGTGATGACTTGGTGTGCCTTATAACACTCACCTATCACTAAAACATTTCTGTTGATGCTGCAGTTCAGAGTTGTAGATTTGGAATGGTTTTGTTCACGGTGACTATTTAAGGCAGGAATGCATGAGTAGCCTGATTTTTGCTTTGGGAGTGATTTATTTACAGCCTCGGTGTAAGACATCTTGATGAAGTATTACGATGGAGGAGAAGCGCACAGACTCAGTTGTCAGTGATAATAAATATATTATCGCCACTCGTTTCCTTGTAGTAATGCTACTTGTCTCTCACTGTCATGGCTCACTGCATGGTCATCTTTGGAATAACACTGACAAAGATCAATTGGTCTTCTTAATGGACCGAGACTTAGAATTCATCCCCCTATCTTTGCTGTAATGCTACATGACTCTTTTCATCGGAGTTGCATAATGCCACTTTTTTCTGTTTTTTTTTTTTTATTGTGTGGGTGGAAGGACACAAAATGGGTGGAAATGAGAAAGATCTGAGCCATTCTAACATGGTCATGTCATGCAGTTTCGATATCATTAAATGTATGATTTTGTACAAAAAGGCAACAATATAAATGAATACTTTTTGGGATCATAATATGCTTTCTTTGCTTCATTCCTGTGCCTTGTGCAGCTTAAGAATAGCCAGCATTTTGTTTTAACATTACACCAAAGTGAGATCTTCAGCACATTGTTTGGAACATGGGAAACAGCCACCTGGAGAGGAAGCCATGATGGGCAGTCAGTGTAAATGCAGAATATGTGCTCTTTTAAGAGGATTTTAAATTATCCAGGTATTAGTCAGCCCTTCAGAGGACCAATATAGGCATTTCCCATATGGGCATATATCAATTATATGGCACAAGAACAGCACCATGAGGCATTATTCAAGAAGGAGTTGGAGATCTGAGGGATTATGATCAGCTTTTGATTAAAAACAAGCAATATTATAACAAACAATAGCTGGAGTTTAAGTCTAGAGCAGCTTGATTTGCCTCACGTTAGCAAGACATAGTGTTAACAGATGTCATAAGATGTGGTCTTTCTAGTCAGTCTAATAAGGAGAGGAATTGTTCTATTTATTCTCACTGTACAAGGTTAGGAGAAATATATTTTCCACACTTTAATATTTTTCCTAGTAACACATATACCACTTCACTGAGGATGTGATGATAACTTTGCAGCTATCACCTCCACAAAATCATTCAGGAGAAATATTAGGGACATGTATTTCCAGCAAATTTAACTTCAGTTGTTTTTTTTCCACTTGTCCAATAGTGATATTTTTTTCCATCTAAGAACAGATTGCAATGCATTGATTTTTCACATAAAATCTAATCTAAAACATTCATGAGTCTGCATTCTTACTTAGATCATTTTCATGTTTTCAGTCCTTGGGATATGTTAATCCTAGAACAAACTCTAAACGTGTGCAAGATAAGTCCACTATTCATCATACACCTGAGTCACAAAACAAATAAGGAGACCTGAAGTAATCACCTTTGATGAAAGAATACCTGAGCCTTCGCAAACCCCAAGTGTCATGGTTGTGTAATACACTGACCACTAGAATACTGAAAAAGTATTGCTGACCATGGTAGAAATAGTGGCTAAAATGATGTGTCATATCAGTCTGTGGCTGCAGTATACCTGAGTGTTGTCACATGTTTCTTCTTCATAAATGCATGAAGTCATAATGTAAGAGTTGAAAGAATTGGTCATCCTAACAATTTTCATCTCATATTTTTCTTGATCTTTAAGGCAAGCAACACCACCAATTAGCAGGCATGCATTATGCCAGTTATAGTGGTGGTTTCAATCAAATGCTGTCATGTATGGGTCTATATCATAATTAAATGAACTATCCAGCGAACGCTTATTAGTCAAACACTAACAAGCAAAAACACTAAATATCAAATGCTTGTTTAAGCAAAACATTTTGCTGGGTTAAAAACCAGATGGCCAACCCAGCAAACCACAGAAAAACATCACCAAACAAAACCCATTGTAGTGGTGGGCTACACCCCCACCCCCGCAACTAAATATGCCAACTCCAAGATCACACTACAGTGGGGAAAAGGGCAAATCCCTGATGATGGCTGACTGGTTGTTTTCCCAGTGAAACGTTTTGTTTAAATGAATGTTCGATATTTAGTGTTTTTGCTTATTAGTGTTCAACTAATAAGCGTTCACTAAATAGTTCATCAGATTATATGATATAGACCTGTCATGTATATGATGAATTCTAAAGTGGCAGTAGCAGGGAAACGGGGTCAATCAGGTGGAGAATGGATGGAAGTAGGAAGAAGCCATCACATTACACCCTCCAAGCACTGTTTTGAGTTCTTATACTTTCAGCATCTTTGTTAGCTGTCTAAGTAAATGAATACACATTAAGTCATCAGCACTTGCTAATGATGGCATTATATTCAGCAAAGTGGATATTGGAAAGAGTAGTGCAAACATAAAAAGGCATAATATGACATCTGAAATACGCAGGTCCACATGCAGACTGGTAGTAAAAAGTGTACAGAATGCAACACCAATGCACTGTGCATTAGTTTTGAAGTTTTGTTAGGTAATGGTTTGTAAAGAACAGCAGGAGGTTAAAAATGCTAGCGAGAGAATTTAAATAACAGAAATAAAAGCAATGCATCCCCATCATGCATCTTTCAATAAGGACTGCTTACAATGCTTTGACAGGTCTTCACATAATCTTGTAAAATGTTTGATGCCATACAGCATAATACGGCAATTTACTTGCAATATTAAAGGAATTTTTGCTATGTCATACAATTTATTTGAACATGCTCAGATCTGAATCACAAACAGAGTATATTTCCTTAATGTGCTTCATGAAAGGTATCACTCCTATTTAAACAAGTCATACGTCGCTATAGGGCCAATACTGTCTATAATGCAGACTATAAAAATAATGGAAAAAAAAAAACACGAGCTAGAGGTATTTTAAAAGAGTTTTCCATGGCAGGCTCACACTGAAAGTCATTTAGGAAATTGGAACAGTACTTAGTAAATTATTAGAGGAGCCTGTTTATTATTTTCCTTAAGTAATGTAGAGACAGATTCAAGTAGGAATTAACTTTTTTCTATTTGCTAGTTGTAGTGTGAGTGAAAAGATCTCTTTGTGCAGTTATAGCATTTACTTTAGGGTTAAGGGAAGTGTTACAAGGAAATTCAGCAACTCCTTGTAAATACGAGGAAGCTATTAACCTTACTGAACTACTAACTTCAGAGATGTTATATTTTAAGTATGAAACATGGCAGACACTTGAACAAACAAGCTTCAACCTGGCTCTTTTTCTTTCCAGAAAGAAACTTCCCTGTGTCCATTTGCAGCTAATAAATGTTCTGTATTTTCTATTTTTATATATCATGCAGTCTACAAGAATGTTGCAAAAAGTTATTCACACTCACATATTTTAATCTTCCCTAAATATTTAGAACAGATGAGGAAAATGCATGTAACAAATAACAAATAAAACCACATTCTTTTTCATTTCTATATATAATATATATTTATATGTATCTAGAAACATTCTTGTCACAAGCTAAGAGGTTACCAGTTTGACAATGAACATGATCTGGATAGAAATAAACATAAAATAAATGCACACCTCACACTATATCAGAAAACATAATTTATTTTGATACAAAATAGCTTGTACCATAATAACTTATATCAGTATGAACAATCAATGAAGTACATGTTTGAAACGTTTGGAAATCTCATAGCAATATTAAAGACATCAGTACATAAACTGTTGGAATAAAACATATTGGTATTGCATTCAGACAGAAGCCATGATACCACAAGTTAGCAAATATAAACTTCATCTGTTCATACAGTCTTCAGGAATATTTTCTGCTTGGCACATTGTGATACTGTAAATGGCACTTTTGCAACAGAAAATATAACACATTTACAAAATAATCTTTACATATCAAATTATTTTATTGCACACTAATTGAAAGCCAAAATGTATGTAAATGCCATGTTGCTTTGAACCGTTAGCTTTAAATTTATATCATGGCTGCTTGAAACTCGACATTTTAGTGCAATTTAGGTTAAGGAGACCAAGGATAAATTGTAGTTTGGCATACATTTTATAAGTGGACCAAGATAATATTTTAAGTAATGCCACATCTTCAATCAGTTTGCCTTTTAACTAAAGTATTTAAACAGACATTGTAATGCAGTCTTAAAAATGATTCTTGTTTACGTAAAAGGCAATTTTACATGACAGTTGACAGTACTTAGGGGTAACACATGTGTTAACAGAAATGCCCAGAAACAGTGTTATAAGAAAAGGCCTTACAAAAACCATCTGGGAAGGAATGGAACATTGTAAACTGTAAACAATTTCTAAACTAATTATTTGTGGGTGCATAAAAACTAGGAGTATACAGTTTTGACAAAGAAAACAAATGCAGACTATCCGGCTTTGTTTATTTACCCATTAATGCATTCCTTATTTTAGTATATTTCATAAATACTGTCATTACTAGAAGGGAGCCCAGAATGGTGAGTGAAGGGAATGAAGGCAGGGCTTGACGGATGAAGATGGATAGGACTAATGTAATACAAGGCAAAAGGAATATGAGTAAAAACATACAAAGATGGAGTAAGCAGGTATTACAAACAGCAGCAAAAATAAATGCTGTTGAGGATAGTTATGTCTGCAGAACAGTAGAGCAGTAAGAATGATATAGTACAGTACAGTTGTAAATAGGCTAAGAAATTAGATGCGCTAATGAATAAATGGGCACTACATACTTTATAACAAATATTCATCACAATTAAGACCTTTCAAATCAAATCAAAACATAGCCTCAAATTCCAACTCAAGCATTGAGGAATGAGTGACAAACAATATTTACAATGGCTACTTTTGTTATTCTCAATATCGTTGGATTTGGCACTTAATAGTTTTAGTTCTGATTTCTTTTTTATTTGAATATGATATAATTCTTAAAGGAGGATTGGAGGGGTTATAACAGTTGCCATCTGTTAAACCTTTCAAAGTGTTAAGTGACATGGAGGTGCTGTATTATAAAGATAGACGGTTAAAGCATTATGTCACTATAAATCAGAAAATTCCTAGATATTCTTGAGGAAGGCACCAAATAAAGCTTTAACACATAGTGTAAGAAGTATCAGAGTATAATATTAAGTTTCATAGCAACATTTTTGTCATTTCTTTTACAATTATATCCTTTTATTATTTTCTTAATGGCATATTTGAGTCAAAACAACCACGAATCTGCAATAACTATTCTCTTTTTATCTAGCATTGCAGTATTCTAGTAGCCACAGATATTTTTGAACAATCAAAGACATGCTAAGACATTTAATGTTTTATAAAAATAGAAAAAGAAATACTGCAACTTCAATATGAAGTCTTAGATAACTATTATTTTCAGGCAATATTGTGTTTTCCAGTAAGACTGTGTTCATGCCCATATTATAGCTTACTGACTCGAGGCAAGGCACTTGCACTAACAGTAGTAACAATATTACATACACGTGGTTTATAAAACATAAAATAAGTTGATATTTGCACTGAAAATTGCAGCATTGTGTATTTTATTCTCTTCCATCTAAAAATTATGTAAGATGAGGTTTGGCATGATGCAAACGTAAAACAGAGATTTTAAATTAAGTACTCCCATGTAAAAACTATCTGAAGGAAAAGAAATGTTTTTCATAACAACTTTACTAGCAACAAGCCTGTTTCCATTTTTCACTTCCTAATTGATCAGTTTTTGAAATACTTGCAGTTATTAAAACTGACACTTCTCTATATTGAGCACATTATATGTTTAATAAGAAGGATTAAATATTTAAGAACATGGCCCTTTTGCAGAAGTTTCCAGTCGCTATACAGGACCTGCCAAAGGTTTACAAGTTATTACACAGCCAAGCCGATAATATGTCTACCACCAAAACTCAAGACTCAAGAACTAATTGAGTCTCCTGACTTTTTAAAAATGAGGCTTACAGTTACTGGTTAAAATATGATAAAGGATGATCAGAAATTTCACTTGTACAACCCACTCTGGGAGGGAGGTTGGCATAACGGTTAAGCTGTTTAGCTTACAGGGTGCAGGATTCGATTCTCATATGGGGTAATTGGCTAAGCTTAAAATGGCCCACAGGGGCCTAATACTAATCTATGAATGTATGAAGCTATCTTTTGAATTTAGGAATGCATCATTTAAAAGACAGCATTTAATGTATTTGGTGAGCAGTTACATTGCACTGCTGTACATCAGAGACTGTCTATAGACATTGTGTGGGTCACTTCTCAGACTTCACATGTTAATGTTTCATGTTTAGTTGTTATATTTCAAGGAACCAAAACTTATCATTATAAAGATCTTTTAATAAGGCACAGTTGTATAGGATTCTTGGTAAAAAAAATATGGCTAGAAGAACGCATTGTCATTTTTTGTTTGCCTTTATCAGGATATCTGCATATTTGCATATTTCCAAGCACTGTCTATTCTTTATGACCATGATATATTGATTCCAGCTTTATTTAAATTCCAGCATTGCTTTCCTTAATTTTCCAGTTTTACAACAAAAACTCCATCATGGTGTGCTAAGGACTAAGCACAATGAACTTTGGTGATCTGCCACTTTGCAGAGAGTAACTTTGATCCTGCGGGACATAGTAGGGCCCTACAGTATGGGAATGTTGGCATCAGTTACCAGAGGTTTAGTAACATCTTACAGTTAGAAGTGCCTTTATCGCTCACATTGTTAGATATGAGTAAAGATAAAAAGAACATCCTTTGCTTTTTGAATAATGGCCCCCTTCGGTTGTCTATTTTCTCTTCCCTAGGGGTTCCCTGAGGGCAGGGGAATGAATGGACTAAAGACCAGTAGGAAGGAGGTGCTAACAGTCAGCAGGCACAGAGGTAAAAAAAAAAAAAGTCAAATAGAAAAAAATGATGATAGTCCCCATGCTGTTCAAGTAACACCGTATACCTGACCCTAATTTTATTTAGCTGTCCGTGAGCTACCAAAAGTTATAAAAACAATTTTTGTTCAAATTTGTCATAACTCATATGAAGAATATTATAAACTCAATGATTCTAAAAGATGCAATGGCCAGAATCCTAGTGGAAGGATTATTTCTGGCCCAGAGAATAGATTGAATGTCAATGCAGTGGTAAATTATCAGACCTTCCATCTTTAAGAAGTAGTTTGGAACATGTTTGAATGCACATTAAACTGCAATCTCAGAGATATAGTAAATAGCATGCAAAATACTATGAGCTGAGTACTGCATCCCAGCATTATGACTATTGCAGATTATACTTATTGAAGTATTTCAAATCATTTTAATAAAAAGATTCAGAGGACAAAGGTCAGTGTTGTTTGTCCTGCAAATGGATTTGTATAAAACATGCATCTCAGCATTTATATTTGAAGTAGATTCATTCTTACGCCGTTGTAACAGTACAGTGGGTAATATCGCATAACAATCCTTAATATTGCTGATAGTTTTTTATGGCCCACATCTTCCTTCATAACAGTGTTGTTAGTATTGCTAATGTCAGTCTTTAGTAGTTATTGCTGCTCACAACTTTCTTCAGTTTTCCATGGTGTCCTGTAGATTCTGGACAGTAGACTTACAGGAATAGTATATTTCTGTATTACTTGTACTGAGTTTAATCCATGATCGGCTGTTGTTCAGACGCAGTTTTCAAAAAGCATATCAGAGACTTGGCAAAACAACTCATTCATCTTCTATAAGCACAATCATGCATGTGGCTATTGAGTAGGGGTCTGACGAAGACTATACTCTATAATGTGGGGGCTAAAAAAAGGTTTCCAAAATGTTTCATTTATGGAACACTACACTAACTTGTGAAAAGTATTATTTCTATTCTTGGTAACGTAACGTAGGGAGTTTATCCCGGTATATGTTGCAGTTAGGCAAGCCTTCTGTGATGCATTTTAGTTTTTTTTTTTATTAGGTGTGATGCATAGGATACCTTACATGAAAAATATTAGTAAGGTTTACTGCTGCAAACTCACACATATGGTATGTTAAATTGCTTTTCTTCAATGTATACATACTGTCTGATTCCTAGCACATTAAGACTGAGTCAGGTATGCCAGCTCAAAGGCTGCAGTACAGTTTGAGAGCTTTGCACATGTTAGAGGTTTGCCTGCATATAAACTTGGGGTTCTGTCAGTGCAGATATGCACAACAGAATGCATCCAAATGTAAAAATATGATGTACAGACGGAACACTGAGATCGAACATTTAGCCATTTCATGATCATAGCAATTTTGCAAGATAGTGTCTAAAAACACATTATAGTTTAATTTGT